>NC_000086.7:3656355-3873992 GCF_000001635.26 Mus musculus | reverse complement strand
GAATTCTCAGCTTTACTGGCTTTATTGTTCAAACCTTGTTCCTTGATTTAAAATTACAGGTTAAATACAATTAGCTACAACCATTTACTGGAAGATTAAAGGTTTGTAGTGACCTGAATGCAAGAGAGACAGAGAAGAGGAGAGGAAGAACAGGAGAGAAGTGGAAGCCACCATGGGGGAGAGGAACCATGAACACATGGCCATAAGAAACAACAAGTATCTGGGATCCATTGCTAGGGAAGTAGCTAGGCCAGCAATTAGTAGATTAGGGGTGATCCCCCAGTAATTACCAATGCCAAATTAAATAACCATAGTCTGAGTCTCATTTATGTGTAAACTCATAGGGGATAGCTTAAATTGGTTGTATTCTAGACTTTATATGGGTGTAGGAGCTCCTGACATTACTAGAAGACACCATCTCATAAAAGTCCCTGCTTCTCTGACTATTATAATCTTTCTGCAAGAGGAAAATTATGACTAGTACTGGAAACCTAGTCATCTGCTCAAAGCTAGTGATGTCATGGATCTTGGAGGAAAACCTACAACTGTCATTTTACTAAACCAGCACAATCCCTAACTACATTGCAAGTATTTGTCCTTATCTCCACAGATAAGTGTAACCCTTACTCCTCATTAAGGTCATAGAAGCCTCTCTGAATTAGAGACCATTAGATAAAAAAAAAGCAAATTATAACAACAACTAGTCAAATGTGGAACACACTTTTAATCTTAACACTAGGAAGGCAGAAGCAGGCAATGAGTTCGAGGTCTGATTGGTCTACATAGTGTGTTCCAGGACAGCGTGAGCTACGTAGTGAGACCCTGTCTCAAAACAAAATTGCAAACAAACAAAAAACTAAATATAAAACAGAACAACAACAAAAACCTAATGTATTACAAAATGTTTATAATGGCCAGTTCTACTCAGTAGGAAATTTTGTATATTTCCATTACAACTTAACTCAAAATCATTGCCATCTACTCCTATAGGAACTTAAAAGGAAACAACCTTAGTTTTTCTGTTTGTTTGCTTATTTTGTTTTGTTTTGAGACAGAGACTCACTGTGTAGCCTACTAGGCTGGCCTCAGATTCACAGAGGTCCACCTGCCTCTGCTGTCTGAGTGCTGGTATTAAAGGTGTGTACTTAGGCCTGACTCATATTAGAGTATTATTTACATCATTTTTCAAATTTTCTATAATTTTAAAATAATTTCTTTTTGATAGAAGAGAGGTTTTCTATTTATTTAATTATTTAATTATTTATTTATTTATTTATTTATTTATTTATTTATTACTTATTCACTTTACACCTTGCTCACTGCCCCCTCCCCATTACCCCTCCCACGATTCTATCTCCCATTCCCCCTCCCTTTCTCCTCTGAGCTGGTGGGGATCCCTGGGTATCCCCTCACCCTGGCACATCAAGTCTCTGCACACATCCACAGAGAGTTATTTTTTTAGAAGAATATTAATATTAAACAGACAAGGAAGAATTTTCACAGTCTTTTTTTATATATATAATTTTTTCTTTTTTTCTTGGATATTTTCTTTATTTACATTTCAAATGTTATCCCCTTTCCTGGTTTTCCCCCGAAAACTCCTATCCCATCCCCCTCCCTCTGCTTTTTTGAGGGTCTTCTCCCATCCTCCCACCCACTCCCACCTGAATTTTCACTGTCTTAAAGGATAGTACTCCACATTATAGGATAATATACTTCATGCTTCTTCAGGTAAATTCAAAATATATGAATTCAGTAGCAAGAGAGAGTACCAAATATGCACCACCATCTCTGACAATCAATAGAGTTAGACGTGTCAGTATTAGATTGCATTCACTTGTTATTACAACATTGGTTATAATAGCAAAGTAGCTGAACAAAAATGATAATATCCTACAAAAGAATAGTTGAGTACATTGTGGTACATACTGTGAACTATATAATATATAGTTACAAGGAAGATAGTTTACAACTATTTTGTCAATTTGTAGTTATAAACTAATGTATATACTACAATCTCACATGTTAAAATATGGAAAAATTCAAAATATCTCTATGTATATTTTAAGTGGATATTGCTTCTAATATCATACAATAGGATTTGGAAGAATTCATACTAGGAACTTAATATTGGTGAACATGATAGGAAGTGAAATAAAGAACACTGCAGATTTCTCCTGAGATGCTAGCAAATGAAAAAGAAAGTAGATTATTGTTCTAATTACATATAGGTTTTTTACTATTATATATCAAAGTAAACTGTGTTAACTTATAGTAACTTTGGCCAATGACTCAACAACTATAATTCATTCCTGCTACTAGAGGTTTTATTTGGTAGCATTTGCGTCATTATATTTCTCATTATAAGGTGATGGGAGAAAAGGCCCTTGGTCCTGTGAAGGCTTGATGCCCTAGCATAGGGGAATGCTAGGGCAGTGAGATGGGAGTGGGTAGGTGGGTGGATGGAGGAACACTCTCATAGAAGAAGCAGGGGGAGGGGGAAAGGGACAGGGGGTTTATGAAAGGGAAACTGGGAAGGGGGATAACATTTAAAATTTAAATAAAGAAAATAACCAGTTAAAAAATAAGGTAATTCTATTTAAATCCTTTTTATAAATGTATAAATTTTATGAAGCTTCTATGACCAGTCCAGCAGGTCCAGTTATTCGAGGGTCTCAAGGGGACCTTCTCCTAAGAACCAAATAGGGGGTAGAGAAAGACGAGAACCTTGTGCCATGAATGACACACGGAAGCAGTCTGAGTAACATCAAGGTTTCACTGTATTGAGAAAGGCCCAAGGCTTAAATGCACAAGCAAAAGGGGAAGTACAAGTACTTATCGGCAGGAGGGGTGGGCAGTAGAAATGCACAAGCAAAAGGGGAAGTACAAGTACTTATCAGCGGGAGGGGTGGGGCAGTGGAAATTTTTCTTTTGGCAGCTCATGGGGAAGCAGGAACTTGGTGGTATCAGGGTGTGGTCAGGACATCTGGCGCTGACTTAGGGCTGGAATATTCTGTGGTTGTTCTCAGAATGGTGCATTGGTGGCCCGCTTTTGACCCCCTTTTCTTCTTGGGGGGAGAGGCCCAATTCAGAGATCAGGACAATAGCGTTGTCTTAATAGCTCCCAACACTTCTGTAGAAGTATGTTTTGCTATGTCTTATCAAAAGGCCATTACTGCTTTCTATTGTGCTCCATATTCCCACATCTACCTTGCCCTGCCATCTTCCTCCCAATTTAATTATCCCAGTATAATTTCCCCGTATAATTTCAAGGATAACTCTATATCCTTGAAAGATCCACTCCTCCCCTCTCGTCACTTACTATCTACCTGACTTTCAAAAATATTCTGAATGGAATACACTTATCAAAAGTTTAAAAGCTAGCATCCACACATAAAGAAAGCATGTAATGCTTCTCTTCCTGAGTGGGTTATCTTACATAGGATGGATGTTTCTAACTCCATATATTTAGCTGAGGTTTTTGTAATTTTACTTTTCTTAACAGTTGAATAGTATTCTGTTGTGTGAATCTACCACATTTTCAGTATTTGTTCATCTACTGATAGACATCTAGTCTGCTCCAATTTCTTTCTCTTTCTTTCTTTCTTTCTTTCTTTCTTTCTTTCTTTCTTTCTCTCTCTCTCTCTCTCTCTCTCTCTCTCTCTCTCTCTCTCTCTCTCTCTCTCTCTCTCTCTCTCACTTTCTATCTTTCTTTCTTTTTTTTTTGGTTTTTCAAGACAGGGTTTCTCTGTATAGCCTTGGCTGTCCTAGAATTGTAGACCAGGCTGGCCTCAAACTCAGAAATCCACCTGCCTCTGCCTCCTGAGTGCTAGGATTAAAGGAGTGTGCCACCACGCCCAGTGCTCCATACTTTTTAAAAAATCTTGTTGCTGTTGTTGTTTTAGATGGCATCTCACTATGTTTTGGCTGTCCAAGAACTCATCATGTTTGAGGCTGGTCTCAAAGAGATTTGCCTACCTGCTCATTGAGGTCAAAAAAAGCCTTGTAAACACAGATAAGCACTGGAGTAGCCAGGAAAGTTAAACACACAGCTTACCTCATTTTCAATGAAATGAAGTGTGCAGCCATTCTTCCTGGAATGCTAGGAATGATGTCATTTTACAACCTGGAGAGCTTTTGCTGCCTGGTGAGACAGGCATTGTCCTTATCTTTAGAATTTATTTATCTTAGATATCTTTGACCTTTCCCCCCTAAATCATGAGCACTGCTTTTAGGTCATAAAAGTCATCGTATGGATAGAGCTTAAGTGACTTCCATGTTATCTTAGGGCCAGGCCAGTCCTGAAATCCACAGGCATGTTTACCTCAGTCATCCTAGACTCTAAATATCCTGTGCTATTTCTCAGTCAACCGTACCCATTCTTGTGAAAGAAGCCAGATGAACTTTGTAAAGAATCTCAATGTAAGCATGGCTTAAATTGCTGTGCACTTGGGATGGAGTTGTTATCTGAATACTTTTTTCCCCCAAATTGTGCTATGCTTAAATATGGATAAAATAAAATGACCTGGGCCAGACTCTAGAAGTCTTGGCCAGCACCAGTTATAATAAAATTGGTCTGAGCAAAATTTCTTTCTTACCTCACCCTGATTATTTCCCCCCTGTATACTATGCCTGAAGGAGAATCATCTTACCTCTGCCTCCTAGAAACTGGGATTAAAGTTGTTTGACACCACTCATGACTTCACGATGTTCCCTGAGAAGGATATGTGATTTTGGTGTGCTATTTATGACTGAGCATTCAGTAGTCCTTTGTTCTCTGCAGTTTGACCAATTGGGGTTCTTTTTGTTTATTATCTTCGTTTGAAAAAGAAAGCTTTTGCAAGGAAGGTGTAGAGATGCACTAATCTATGCATGTAACTATTACGCCATTAGGAGTTGTTGAATACTATGTCCAGTTAGAGGAGTAATTACATTATGTTCTCCACTAGGGCCTATGACTCTGAAAAGATCAGCTTAGGAACTTTGGGAAGGCCATGAAACACTTGCCCCTCCGGAACAGAGAGGCTAATTAACATCTCTCAGACCACAGGGCAGGAACCAACCTGTGAGTGGGGACACATTCTGCAAGACTGACTGTTGCCCATCTTCAGACAAGGGAAGTCCTTGTCACCTCATTCCTTAAAAGACTAATCAGTTTAAAGGGTGCACTGTTCCCCCAATCATTGTGCCTAGTGGCTGGTGCTTTATTCTGTTCCTGGAAATCATATAAAAACTTGTCGAATGGGTACTGCGGGTCTCTACGTCTCTTTCGGGTCTGGGACCACCCCAGTGCACTGGAACAATAAATTCCTCTTGCTTTTTGCATCAATCCCAGCTCCACGTGGTTCACTCAGGGGGTCCGTGGTAAGCTAACGCTCCCCTGAGTCATAAAAGTCTGGTCACAACTTCATTCCCTAATAATGGTATCAGATATAGGTAGCAAATAGGTTAAGTTTCAAAGCTGGAACCAGCATCTGAGGTGCCTAATTTAACATATCAAAGCAGACCTGGCCTCCAGCTTCTCAAAGCATCACTCAGTTCCTTCCTGTAACAGGGTATGGCTGGCATAATTCCCTCTCCACTCTGACCTTTCTAGCCCAGGGGCTGCCCTTCACCCCAAAGGCTCTTTCCTATACAATCCAGACATTTTGGCTATCTACTCTCTCTGTTCCTCTCTCTGTCTCTGCCTCTCTGCCATTTTTGCTCCTTTGTACTTCTGGCTTCAATACTGCTTTACTTGGTTCCCCTTTTTCCTTCCCCCTCCCTTTCTCCCTACATAGTTCAAGGTCATGACCACTATGAACTCTCCCAGATGTACTTGTGTGTGTCTGCCTGTGCTTGTCCACCAATCTACAATACACTTTCTCTTCCACCATTCATTCCTAGGATCAATCATATCCTTTCTTTTTCATTTGTGTTTTCTCATTCATGGAGCAGGTCTTAACTCTCATAAGAAACCTGTTCTCCCGTGACAAATTTACCATTATGGGACCAGTGTGACCAAGCCAGTTCAGTAAATCAACAGGTTCCCCAGGGCAGGCTAATGGATTAAAAAGAAAAAAAAAGACAATTAGACAACACTGTAGCATGGCCCAAGCCAGTTCTGAGGCTGAAGCTGGTTGATTATATTTTCCTATCTGCTTTTGTACCACTTTAAGTACATGCAAAATAATAAGATCAGTTCAGGGTCAAAGAACAAGCAAGGCAATACACAAAATCCTGTAAATGACTTTCTAGGGGCTAGTCATGATGACCAAGACAAAAGGAATACCTCACACACCTCTGCTGAGCCTGCTCTGAGCTTTGCATAAACTCAAATGTAAATGTTCTTAATCTGGGCCTATTTCCTGAGTCCTGGCCCAAAGTCAGATTCTCACCTTGAGTTTACTTCTTTTTGTCCTGGCGCCAAGTTTCTGGAAGAAGCCTCCCAAAGCTCTTCACACCAGTGGACTTGTTATGTTAGGACAGTAGGTTCACAGCTGTGCATGAGAGATGTTTACTTCTCTCCTATGGTAGTGTCCATAGCGCTTCTCAGAATTATGAAAGCTAGCCGGTAAGGATGAAACTTCCAGGTAAGTACCAGCTTGATTTCTCCTTGTTCTATGTCTTGAGCATGTGGTATCTTCACAATAGGGTCTCAATGTCAGGTTTTGTAGAATAACAAACAGCATAGGCAATGGCCAGTAATGATTGGTGATCTATACAACTTTACTTGACAGCACCTGCAAAAGAACTAACTCATTTTTGGCTTGGGTATTTTATTTGTTGGCCTATGTGCCTATGTGTTGGCTAGTACAGGCATGGTCATCCTGTTGCAGAGTAACTCAAGAGGTGGTTTTGTGTGTGTGTGTGTTCATATTTGGGGAAGCTTCAACATCAGTAGGTTTTCATATGAACTTTTCTTTTTTTTTTAATTAGGTATTTTCCTCCTTTACATTTCCAATGATATACGAAAAGTCCCCCAAAAGCCCCCTCCCCTACCCACCCACTCCCACTTATTGGCCCTGGCATTCCCATGTACCCACAGGACACTCCACGGGATCTTAAGACCTCTAGTGTGTGGAACACAGCTGCTACTCCAATCCAATCGCGCAGGACCTGAGACTGCATTAATTAGGGAAGCAGAACACCTGGCCTGATCATGGGCACAAGTCCCTTCCGGTCCCCCCCAGCACCGAGGTACCTTCGGCTTGGAGTCTGCTGACAACCGCAAGGTATACACAGGACCCTCCACGGGATCTTAAGACCTCTGTGAGTGGATCACAACTTCTGCCAGGAGGCGGGTTCAAACACCAGATATCTGGGCACCTTCCCTCAAGAGGAGAGCTTGCCTACAGAGAGTACTCTGAACACTGAAACTCAGGAGAGAGCTAGTCTCCCAGGTCTGCTGATAGAGGCTAATATAAACGCCTGAGGAACAAGATCTAAGCAGAGATAACTACAACAACTATCTCCAGAGATTACCAGATGGTGAAAGGCAAACGTAAGAATCTTACTAGCAGAAACCAAGACCACTCACCATCATCAGAACGCAGCACTCCCACCCCACCCAGTCCTGGGCACCCCAACACACCTGAAAAGATAGTTCCTGATTTAATAGCATCTCTCATGATGATGGTAGAGGACATCAAGAAGGACTTTAATAACTCACTTAAAGAAATACAGGAGAACACAGCTAAACAGGTAGAAGACCTTAAAGAGGAAGCACAAAAATCCCTTAAAGAATTGCAGGAAAACACGACCAAACAAGTAATGGAATTGAATAAAACCATCCAAGACTTAAAAAGGGAAGTAGACACAAAAAGAAAACCCCAAGTGAGGCAACGCTGGAGATAGAAAAGCTAGGGAAGAAATCTGGAACCATAGATGCAAGCATCAGCAACAAATATAAGAGATGGAAGAGAGAATCTCAGGTGCAGAAGATTCAATAGAAAACATCGGCATAACAATCAAAGAAAATGCAAAATCAATATCTATGCTCCAAATAAGTGATAAGTAGACTACACTCATGAAATCTCAACAGTATGGTCACCTAAATGCGACCTTAAAAATGACAATTCTCCATTGTGTAAATGTACCACATTTTTTGTATCCATTCCTCTCTTGAGGGACATCTAGGTTCTTTACAGCTTCTGGCTATTATAAATAAGGCTGCTATGAACATAATGGAACATGTGTCTTTCTTACCAGTTGGAACATCTTCTGGATATATGAAGAGGAGAGGTATTGCTGCATCTTCCAGTAGTACTATGTCCAATTTTCTAAGGAACCCCCCAGATTGATTTCCAGAGGGGTTGTACAAGCTTTCAATCCCACCAACAATGGAGGAGTGTTTCTCTTTCTCCACATCCTCCCCAGCATCTGCAGTCACCTCAATTTTTGAACTTAGCCATTCTGACTGGGGTGAGGTGGAATCTCAGGGTTGTTTTGATTTGCATTTCCATGATGACTAAGGATGCTGGACATTTTATCAGGTTCTTCTCAGACATTTGGTATTCCTCAGGTGAGAATTCTTTGTTTAGCTCTGAGCCACATTATTTAATGGGGTTATTTGATTTTCTGGATTCCACCTTCTTGAGTTTTTTATATATATTGGTTATTAGTCCCTTATCTGATTTAGAATAGGTAAAGATCCTTTCCCAATCTGTTGGTGGCCTTTTTGTCTTATTGATGGTGGTTTTGTTTTGTTTTTTTTTTTTTGTTTGTTTGTTTGTTTTTTTTTTTTTTTTTTTTTTTTTTTTTTTTTTTTTTTTTTTTTGCCTTACAGAAGCTTTGCAATTTTATGAGGTCCCATTTATCAGTTCTCGTTCTTACAGCACAAGCCATTGCTGTTCTGTTCAGGAATTATTCCCCTGTGCCCATATCTTTGAGGCTTTTCCCCACTTTCTCCTCTATAAGTTTCACTGTCTCTGGTTTTCTGTGGAGTTCCTTGGTCCACTTAGATTTGACCTTAGTACAAGGAGATAGGAATGGATCAATTCACATTCTTCTACATGATAACTGCCAGTTGTGCCAGCACCATTTGTTGAAAATGCTGTCTTTTTTCCACTAGATGGTTTTAGCTCCCTCGTTAAAGATCAAGTGACCATAGGTGTGTAGGTTTATTTCTGGGTCTTTTGTTCTATTCCATTGGTCTACTTGTCTGTCAATATACCAGTACCATGCATTTTTTTTATAACAATTACTCTGTAGTACAGCTTTAGGTTGGGCATGGTGAGTCCCCCAGAGGTCATTTATCATTGAGAAGAGATTTTGCTATCCTAGGTTTTTTGTTATTCCAGATGAATTTGAAGATTGCCCTTTCTAATTCATTGAAGAATTTAGTTGGAATTTTCATGGGGATTGCATGGAATCTGTAGATTGCTTTTGGCAAAAGAGCCATTTTTACTGTATTGATCCTGCCAATCCATGAGCATGGGAGATCTTTCCGTCTTCTGAGATCTTCTTTAATTTCTTTCTTCAGAGACTTCAAGTTCTTATCATACAAATTTTTCACTTCCTTAGTTAGATTTATGCCAAGGTATTTTATATTATTTCTGACTATTGTGAAGGGCGTTGTTTCCCTAACTTCTTTCTCAGCCTGTTTATCCTTTGTGTAGAGAAAGGCCATTGACTTGTTTGAGTTAATTTTATACACAGATACTTCATTGAAGCTGTTTATCTGGTTTAGGAGTCCTCTGGTGGAATTTTTAGGGTCACTTATATATACTACCATATCATCCGCAAAAAGTGATATTTTGACTTCTTCCTTTCCAATTTGTATCCCCTTGATCTCCTTTTTCTGTCAAATTGCTCTGGCTAGGACTTCATATACTATGTTCAATAGGTATGGAGAAAGAAGACAGCCTTGTCTAGTTCCTGATTTTAGTGGGATTGTTTCCAGCTTCTCACCATTTACTTTGATGTTGTCTACTGGTTTGCTGTAGATTGCTTTTTATCATGTTTAGGTATGGGCCTCCAATTCCTTAAAGAAACACTGCTAAATAGTTAAAAGTCCTTAAATAAAAACAGGAAAACACATCCAAACAGGTGGTGGAAATGAACAAACAATACTAAACCTAAAAAGGGAAGTAGACATAATAAAGAAAACCCAAAGTGAGACAACGCTGGAGATAGAAACCTTAGGAAAGAAATCTGGAACCACAGATGTGAGCATCAGCAACAGAATACAAAAGATGGAAGAGAGAATCTCAGGTGCAGAAGATTCCATAGAGAACATCGGCATAACAATCAAAGCAAATGCAAAATGCAAAAAGATCCCACCTCAAAACATCCAGGAAATCCAGGACACAATGAGAAGACCAAACCTATGGATAATAGGAGTAGATGAGAATGAAGATTTTCAACTTAAAGAGCCAGCAAATATCTTCAACAAAATGATAGAAGAAAGCTTCCCAAACCTAAAGAATGACATGCCCATGAACATACAAGAAGCCTACAGAACTCCAAATAGACGGGGCCAGAAAAGAAATTCCTCCCAACACATAATAATCAGAACAACAAATGCACTAAATAAAGATAGAATATTAAAAGCAGTGAGGGAAAAAGGTCAAGTAACATTTAAAGGCAAGCCTATCAGAAATACACGAGACTTTTCACCAGAGACTATGAAAGCCAGAAGATCCTGGACAGATGTTATACAGACCCTAAGAGAACACAAATGCCAGCTTAGACTACGGCACCCAGGCAAAGTTTCAATTACCATAGATGGAGAAACCAAAGTATTCCACGACAAAACCAAATTCACACAATATCATTCCACTAATCCAGCCCTTCAAAAGATGATAACAGAAAAAAAAAAAAAAAAAAACAATACAAGGACGGAAAACACGCCGTATAAAAAGCAAGAAATTAATCTTTCAACAAACCAAAAAAAAAAAAAAAAAAGACAGCCAGAAGAACAGAATGCCAACTCTAACAATAAAAATAATAGGAAGCAACAAATACATTTTTTTAATATTCCTTAATATCAATGGATTCAATTACCCAATAAAAAGACATAGACTAACAGACTAGCTACACAAACAGGACCAAACATTTTGCTGCTTACAGAAAACCATTCTCAGGGAAAAATACAGACACTACCCCAGAATGAAAGGCTGGAAAACAATTTTCCAAGCAAATGGTCTGAAGAAACAAGCTGGAGTATCCACTCTAATATCGAATAAAATCGACTTCCAACCCAAAGTTATCAAAAAAGCAAGGAGGGGCATCTCATGCTCATCAAAGCTAAAGTCTTCCATGGGAAACTCTCAATTCTGAATATCTATGGTCCAAATGCAAAGGCAGCCACACTCATTAAAGAAACCTTTGTAAAGCTCAAAGCACACATTGCACCTCACACAATAATACTGGGAGACTTCAACACACCACTTTCATTAATGGACAAATTGTGTAAACAGAAACTAAACAGGGACACCGTGAAACTAACAGAAGTTATGAAAGAAATGGATTTAACAGATATCTACAGAACATTTTATCCTAAACAAAAGGATATACCTTCTTCTCAGCACCTCATGGTACCTTCTCCAAAATTGACCACATAATTCATCACAAAACAGGCCTCAACAGATACAAAAATATTTAAATCATCCCATGCATCACATCAGATCACCATGGACTAAGGCTGATCTTAAATAACAACATAAATAATAGAATGCCAACATTCACGTAGAAACTAAACAACACTCTTCTCAATGATACCTTGGTCAAGGAAGGAATAAAGAAAGAATTTAAAGACTTCATAGAGTTTAATGAAAATGAAGCCACCACATACCCAAACTTATGGGACACAATGAAAGCATTTCTAAGAGGAAAACTCATAGCTCTGAGTGCCTCCAAAAAGAAACTAGACAGAGCACATGCTAGCAGCTTGACAACACACCTAAAAGCTATAGAACAAAAGAAAGCAAATTCACCCAAGAGGAGTAGATGGCAGGAAATAATCAAATTTTGGGACAAAATCAACCAAGTGGAAATAAGAAGAACTATTCAAAGAATCAACCAAAGAGAAGATGGTTCTTTGAGAAAATCAACAAGATAGATAAACCCTTAGCCAGACTCACTAGAGGGTACAGGGACAGCATCCTAATGATCAAAATCAGAAATGAAAAGCGAGACATAACAACAGATCCTGAAGAAATCCAAAACACCATCAGATCCTTCTACAAAAGCGTATACTCAACAAAATTGGAAAACTTGGATCAAATGGACAATTTTCTAGACAGATACCAGGTACCAAAGTTAAATCAGTATCAGGTTAATGATCTAAACAATCATATATCCCCTAAAAAAATAGAAGCAGTCATTAATTGTCTCCCAACCAAGAAAAGGCCCAGGACCAGATGGGTTTAGTGCAGAGTTCTATCAGACCTTAAAAGAAGATCTAATTCCAGTTCTTCTCAAACTATTGCACAAAATAGAAACAGAAGGTACTCTCCCCAACTCATTCTATGAAGCCACAATTACTCTGATACCTAAACCACATCAATACCCAATAAAGATAGAGAACTTCAGACCAATTTCTCTTATGAATATCGATGCAAAAATCCTCAATACAATTTTCACTAACCAAATCCAAAAACACATCAAAACAGTCATCCATCCTGACCAAGAAGGTTTCATTCCAAGGATGCAGGGATGGTTTAATATATGGAAATCCATCAAAGTAATCGACTATATAAACAAACTCAGAGACAAAAAAACACAAGATCATCTTATTTGATGAGGTGAAAGCCTTTGACAAAATCCAACACCTATTCATAATAAGTCTTGGAAACATCAGGAATTGGAGGCCTTATACTTTCTTTATTGGAATGCTTAGCTGAATATGGGCTTACCCTTAGGGCCCCCTTCCCTTACACCAGTGCAGCATACATCTCTCCTTAGTGGCACTAATCTCTTTAACACCCTCTGTCTTGGTTAGGTTTTCTGTTGCTGTGAAGAGATGCCATGATCACAGCAACTCTTATAAAGGAAAACATTTACTTCGGGATGGCTTACAGTTTCAGAGGTTTAGTCCTTTATTGTCATGGCAAGAAGCATAGTGGCACATAGGCAGTCCTGGTGCTGTACAGGTAGGTGAGTTATACATCTGGATCAGCAGGCAGCAGGAAGAGAAATATGCCACTAGGCCTGGCTTTAGCACCTGAGGCTCCAAAGCCCATCCCCAGTGACATACTTACTCTAATAAGGCCACACCTTCTAATGGAGTCACTTCCTATAAGCCTGTGGGGGCCATTTTTACTGAAATCACCACAGCCTCTTTTCTAGAACATGCCTGCTAAACCTACTCTCTTTCACTGTAGACCTGCATATGCCTCATCAATAACAACCATTCCAGAGACTCAACATTATGCAGTCTTGAAATTTTCTCTGCCCACCACCCATCTCAAAAAAAAAAATCACTTGGGCTAGTTCTTAAGATAAGGGCAGGAGAAAGCCATATCCTTAGCCAAACTATCACAAGAACAGTCTCTGTTGGAATTCTGTCTAAGCTCCATCCCACAGTTACCTGGCAAAGCCAGGTAGGCCTGACATCCATTGCCTCCTCCTTGATCTCTAGCTCCTCTCTCTCTAGTCCCCTCCACTCTCTTCTTATTCCCTTCCCCCCTCTAACTCCATGTTCCCATGGACAGCCTCTACTTCTCTTCTCTTCTCTTCTCTTCTCTTCTCTTCTCTTCTCTTCTCTTCTCTTCTCTTCTCTTCTCTTCTCTTCTCTTCTCTTCTCTTCCTTTTCTTCCTCTCTCTCTCTCTCTCTCTCTCTCTCTCTCTCTCTCTCTCTCTCTCTCTCTCTCTCTCTCTCTCTGCCTCTACCTACCTCTTAACTCTCCTTCTCATGGGTCTGCTGAGGCACCCATTTGCCCAATACCTGTCTACACCTTCATAAAACATATCCCCCCTTTATCTTTTTATAAACACAACAATCTCTTTCTTACAACCATTATTTTGCTCTAAAGCCTCCTTGGGTTTGGTCTCCATGGTTCACATTCCTCTTAGCACTACTGTCTTTCTCCTTTATACTAAGATGGTCTATTCAGTTCTGATTATAGCATCTTACAATTTTTCCAGTCCAAATCCAAAGTCATCTGCATTTCTCCCCTAAACCAACAATGTCATATTTTCTTTCCAATAACAAGCACACTCCCTGGTACCAACTTCTATGTTAGTTACATTTCTGTTGTTTTGAAAAAAAAAACAAAAAACACAATGATGAAAAGCAACTTGTGGAAGATTTTATTTTGGCTTATGTTCCTAGAAGAATAAGAGTCCATCGGGGCTGGGAGGTATCTAACAGGCAGGTATGGAGGATGAAACAGAAAGCTAAGAGCTACATTCTTAATTGCAACCTCAAAGCAGAAAGAGTAAATTGAACTATCTTGAGGCTTTAAATTCACAAAGCCTGACTCCAGTGCCATACATATTCCAGCAAGGCCATATCTTCTATACCTGATCAGCATCACTATCTGGGTTTCAAATAGTCAAATATACTTTGTGGCACATTTCTCATTCAAGCCGCCATATTACCCTGCCCTCTTCCATCTTCCACCCTATTTAACACTTTCTATTTCATTATTTCCATCTACTACTGCATTCTGCCCTCTCTCTCTTGAAAGATTTATTATTTAAATATGATATTTTATTAATTCTTTGAAAATTTTAAACACGATTTAATGTATTTTAGTTAAAGTTACCTCTACTGCTCCCCTTAACTCTTACTAGAACCATCACCTACCCCCATGCTCTCCAAACTTCAATCCTCTCTTTTTCTATAACCTAGAGAATCCAATTCGTGCTGCCATATACTCAGGGTATAGAACTATCAACAGAATAATGCCCTACTAGGGGCTACAATCTTAAAGAAAACTGAATTTTATTCCCCTTGGAAGTTATCAATTAATATTAGCTTCTCATCTGTGAGGATGTTTAAGTCTCTCCTGTCTCCATGCTGGAATGTTGCCTTACTTGGTCTTTTTTCTTTCTTCCTTTCTTTCTTTCTTTCTTTCTTTCTTTCTTTCTTTCTTTCTTTCTTTCTTTCTTTCTTTCTTTTTTTTTTTGGGGGGGGTTGTTTGTTTGCTTGCTTGCTTTTTTGAGACAGGGTTTCTCTGAGTAGTCCTGGCTGTCCTGGAACTCACTCTGTAGACCAGGCTGGCCTCGAACTCAGAAATCCGCCTGCCTCTGCCTCCCAAGTGCTGGGATTAAAACTGTGCACCACCACGCCAGGCTGCCTGCCTTGGTCTTGTGCAGAAAACAGATTCTGTAAGTTCATGAGTACAGAAATCCTATCACATTCAGAAGACACTTTCACCTAGATCTTTAACTTACAATTTTTCTACATTCTCTTTGATTCTTTGGGGAAATAGTGTTATAAAGACATCTTATTTTTGGATGCAAACCTCATACACAATTATTTTCTGTATTTTGACCAATTGTGAGTTTCTGTATTAAGAAACTTCTCTAGTGAATACTGAGAGCTATACTAGTCTATAAGTACAGGTAACCAAAATTAGGGAAAAGTTTTATAATATGTTCTTTACCAAAACTGCAGTAGTAGGATCATCCCTGGGGCATGTAAGTTCCCCAATCATGAGCTCTTGATATTGCAGTACCAGATTCATGGTTTCTTGCAGGACAGGCCTTACTTAAATCCAACCAGCAAGTGGTTGGATACTCACATAACATAGTACTTTCGAATCCAGGGCCATATTTTGCCATGCAAGTCATTACAGTAGTTGAAAGAATTGACCATTGGATAAGACTATTGGTTTATCCCACTGCCACACACACACACAAACACACACACACACACACACACACACACACACACACACACACACACACATACACACAGCATACTGCATTGCTCCTTTTATTACTTTGAGTGCTAGTCAGTATGGAGAATACTTACTAGTCAGTAACAACTTGATTTCTTAATATCCTGCAACAAAAGGTGTGAGGTTTTCTGCAGTATAGTTTCACTGTCATGTTCTGGTGGGCCAATCAAGAGTAATGAAAATAGACTGTATTGTTTGGGGTCTCTGGGACAACCGTGTCCAATATGTCCAAAGGAGGTATCCTACACCTGGCACTGGGCTTTTGATTTTTCAAAATATGACTCTTTTGGGAGAGGCATTTTTCCTGTGTAGAGTAACCCCAATTAAACTCCTCCATATATATATGTGTGTGTGTGTGTGTGTGTGTGTATGTATGTGTGTACATATATGTATATGTATATGAAATTTATATATGAAATATATATATATATTCCCTCTTCTCATGTAAAACTTTATCCTCATTATTCTCTTTATTGACTGTTTTTGCTAATATCTTCTTTTGATTACTAAAGCTCTATGTTACCCATTTAAACATTTTGGTGTAATAGATTTTGTAATGCTTCCAGTTTTGCTTTTGTACCTCAAGATAGCTTTAGCTATTCAGAATATTTTATACTTCTTTATGATATTTTTCTAGTTCTGTGAGTAATATTATTGGTCTTTCATTGTATATTACATCGAATCTATAGGTCACTTTGGACAATGTAGATAATTCATCACTTAATTCTTGCAATCATGAATATAAGAGATCATTTCATATTTTATAATTTTCACTATACAGATTTTTTTATACCCTTGGGTTTATACTAGATATTTTTGTGGCTATTATATTTAAAATGTTAAACATCATTATTGATGCTTAGAAAATATAATAATTTTATGTGTTCATTTTGACTTACCTAGGCAACAAAGGCAGGTCCATTATCAGACTTGATTACCTTGGGTATCCTGAAACTTGGGAAGATTTCTTCTAGGATCTTCTTGGCTACCACATTGGCCGTCTCAGTCCTGGTAGGAAAAGCTTCTACCCAGCCTGAAAAGGTGTCTATAAACACTAATAAGTACTTGTTGCCATATCTAGCTGGCTTAATTTCTGTAAAATCTACCTCCCAGTAGGCCCCAGATTTGTCACCCCTGAGCCTCTTCCTAGGAGTATACACGGAGTGTCCTACATTAGTCATAGCACAGGCCTTGCAGGTTTTGACTATTTCGTCTGCCAATCAGAGAGTCCTATAACATAGTAGTTGGAGGAACTAACCACACCTTTAAATTTCTTGGCCCCCCAGTGGGTCAAGTAATGTAAGTTGGTAACTTACTTGTGTTCTTCTTTCCATGGGGGGACTAGCTTTTCTTCTGTTTCTACTACCCCATACAGGGTTTCCTTTCTCAGTCCTAATTTGTCCATAATTTAATAGTCCTCAGGGGTGTATCTAAAGCTGGTCTCTCTGATATCATAATAATCTTTAGGCTCCTTTACTGCCAGGATTCTTCCTCCTTGCTGCCTGTTTGGCAGTTAGGTCTGCCATCTGATTCCCTTTAGCCACAACATCTCGAATTTTCTGGTGTCCTGGATAATGTATAATGACCACCTTTTTTGGCAACTGTAAGGCCTCAAGGAGGCTCAAAATTTCCTCTTTATTTTTTATGTCCTTCCCTACAGATGTCAACAGAGCTTTGTCTGTATATTGCTCCGTGTATATGGGCAGTGGCAAATGTATACCCGATGTCAGTGTAAATGTTGAGACTTCCCCTCTGCCATTCGTAGAGCTTGTATCAAAGCCACAAGTTCAGCTTTCTGAGCCTATGTCCCTTCAGGGAGGCTGCTGGCCCAGATCACTTGCTTTCCTTCTACCACTGCTGCTCGTACCTTCTGCTTACCTTCAACGACGAAGCTACTGTACCAGCTACTGTACACCCAGGCCAAGGCTGATCATTCAGATCATTTCAAGTATCAGTTTCTTCTGCCAGAATGTCAGTGCAGTGATGAGTAGGTGAAGAGTCATCAGTCTCGAGCAGTTGGGTAGTGGGATTGAGGACATCAGGGGGAGTGAAGGTCACTTGTTCAGTCAACAAAATGCTCTGATAATGTGTCATACAATCATTGGTCATCCATCGGTCAGGGGGCTGTCAGATAATGCTTTCAAGAGAATGGAGAACCACTACAGTTATTTGCTGTCTCAGAGTGAACTTATCAGCATCCTTGACAAGTAGAGCTACAGCAGCAATAGCTTTCAGGCAAGAAAACCAGTCACTGGCAACAGGGCCTAACTTCTTGAATAGGTAAGCCATTGGCCTTTTTCAAGGTCCCAAAGTCTGAGTAAGGACTCCTCTGGCGACTCCTGCTCTCTCATCAGATAAGGCCAAGGCTGAGGCCATCAGTAGGGCATTTTTAATTTCTTCAAAGGCTTTCTGGTGATCTGGGGTCCAGACAAACACCCCCTTCCTTAGTTAGGGGCTACAACAAGGCAGCTAAGGTCACAAACCCAGGTATCCAGAGTCTGCAGAAGCTAGCAGTGCCCAATATTTCTCTTACTTGCCTCGGTGTAGTTGGGGTGAGGATCTGAGTTACAGTCATTTTTCTGGAGTCCGTTAGCCACCACTTCTCATCTCAAAGGGTGTATCCCAAATAAGTAACTTCAGTCTGACACAGCTGAGCCTTTTTAGCTGAGGCTCAGTACCCCAACTCACCTAATTGTTAAGCACATTGGTCTTCTAATGCTCAGGTTCCCTATATAGGTCCTGTCTTTTCTTTCTCTCCTACTACTGCAGCCAAAATTCTAGTCAAATTTCTCTCTTGTTTACGAACCCTCCTTTCTTCTCTTTCTTCTGCCTCCCGCCCCCTCTCTCTCTTTCTTCTCTTCCTTAGTGTCCCGCTTATGAAACACTTTCTCTGCCTCCTTAACCAAATACAGAAAGGTATAATCCTGCAAACCTTCTAGCCAATGAAACTTTTTCTTAATATCTGATGCTGACTGCCCTATAAAGGCCATAGCCACCACAGCCTGCTGACCCTCAGAGGCTAGGTCAAAGGGAGTATAACGCCAATAAACCTCCATTAAACATTAAAGAAACACAGACGGTGGTTCAACAGGCTCATAAAAAACCTCTCTTACCTTAGCCAAATTGGTGGGGCATCTAGCAGTCCCTTTCAGCCCTGCCACAAGAACCCAAGAGTAGACCTTCAGTGTACTGAAGTCCCAAGCAGTTCGGTTAAGGGGAAAGCCAGCATCTATTTCATTTGAAAGATTGGCTGGCTCACTATTTGTTCTGGGGACATTTTTTCGTGCTTCCAACAGGATCCTTTCACTCTCCTCAGTAGAAAAGAGAACCTGTAAAGCTGCTGACAATCATACCATGTGGGTTGGTGGGAGTACATCAGAGACTCCATCAATCCTGTCAGGCTAGCAGGATTTTCTGAAAAAAGGAGGGTGATTCATTTTCCAGTTATAAATATCAGCAGAGAAAATGGTCAATACTGAAGGGGTTGGAGGTTGGGCAGGTCCACTGGAGTCTGTCTGGGCTCTGCATTCTCCAGCAACGTGTACCCGCAGTGAGTCTGCCTCCTGCCACTACAAGGGGGTTGGGGTTTCCCAGCATCAGGGCTTGAGGCTGTGGATAAGGCAGAGGTAGTGGAATAGGCCACTTAGGAGGCTCCTCAATCTCAGGATACATTTTAGGAGGAGCTGAAGGCTGAGCTGGGGGCTTCATTTTGGAAGAAGCCTTCACTTTCGATTTATTCTTTGGTGTTTCATGGAAAGCCAGGACTCGGGAGCCAGGCTTTTGCTCACGTACCCAAGGTTTGACCCAGGGTGGAGTGTTCTGAACCATATCTTGCCACACTGTGATGATGTATGGTTGCTGATCGGGATGGGATCCAGGTCCTTCCTGAAAAACAATGGCTTTGATCTCAAAAATGATAGTTAAGTCAAAAGTACCTTCTGGAGGCCTGCTGACATCATGTAGGCCACTGCGAAGAGCAAAAATTCTGCCACAGTCCTTTTTTAACTTCTATTGACAAGTTGTGAGCCCTAGATTTAACTACACTCCAATGGTTGAGAGTCAAGCTAAGGGGGGTCATCACTGTCTGTCCCATGATAAAACTGTAGACAAAGACACGCAAGATAAAAACTCACAAAACAGAAACCAACGGATCCAGACACAAGCTACCCTTCCATGTCCTCCCATAAACAGACAAAAGAATCAGAAGTTCATGGAGGGAGAAGCTTCTGCTTCAACGGCACAACTCAGTTCTCTGAGTGTAGGAGACCACCAGGCATTCCTGGCTCTCCCCACTTCCCAGGGGCGTCCCCCAGGATGGCAGCTTGTGATCCTCCTAGTGCGTCTGCTGATCACAGTTCTCTGGTCCTTATAGCCCGAGAGGACAGCTGCAAAGAGAAAGCACATGGGTCAGTGTTGGGGCCAGCCTGTGGCTCTCATGTCCTGGTTCGAGCCTGGAAGGCAACTTGGAACTGAAAGAAAAGTGGGAGCCTAGCGGGTTGAGAAATAATGGAATCAAGACAAGTAGTCTGCTCAAGGTTCAAATGTTTAATTGCGGACATGCTTTATAAAAAAGGGGTGAGCCCCATTCCCACCAATTCATCCTTGGAGCCTGGAACCAGCTGCAGGTGATGATGTGCAGGATAGGGTATAGTCTCCAGAATAGATCCAGGGCCTCTCAGCTGGTAGCAGTATCTTGCAGAGGAACAGAGACAGTGGCTGAACAATAGAGTGATCTAGGGAGGAAGGCTCCATAATAGATAATCTCCTTAGTGGCAGCAAGGTCAAGTTCTGGCTCAGCCTGCTTCAGGCTTTTGGGAGGCTACATCTCCTCTCTGTTATTAATATTAAAAAAAAAGTTGGACTGAGGCATAAAATTTATTTATGCTCCATAGTCCTTGCTGGGAATTATGGTGGCTGGCGGCCAGGCCTCTCTTAGGGTCTCATATCCTCTTGAACCATTCAGTTCTCTCATAAGAATTTACATGTAGCTAGTGTTATAATTTACACAAGCATGGCTCTGTGGTGTATTATCAACAGCCACGGACTTTTGGCATGTACCCCTGTCTTAGATTGGTATGATCCGGGATCTGGTTGCCTGTCATTGACTAACCTGCCCTCATAGCACACCTTATTCCCAAATCAGACCAAAGCCACAATATGTACTTAGAATTCTTCTTGATGAAAATTAATAACTGCCACCTGCGTGCTGTTGGGGGTGGGAATGCATGCCCACTGCAGTCAGGCTGAAGGGCATTGACTGACCTGCTTGAAAAACAAAGTCCAGACAGTGAAAGGCACAGTACAAAAGCTTCTTTTGGGGAAGTCCAGGTACTCCATTCAATTGTAAATCAGCAATGATCAGGCCAGACTTAGAGCTCCCGGTGTGGGGGAGGTGGTTTTGAGAATTGCAGAAAGGCTTACAGCATCCCTGGGAGTGGCGGCTGTGCTCTAATTTAACTTTTTGGCTAAAGAGGATTTTTAGCCATGATCAAGGTTAGAGTCATACTTACTAGAAGATTCAGGATCTGTGTCTAGTTGTCGAACTAACCTCTCAGGCAGCCATCACGCTCCATCTTCTTTTTGTGAAAAAACACAGACATTCCCAGAAAAATCAGAGACTTTTCCCTTTCCAAGATTAGGACCGGGTCTGGACCCTTCCATTTGTTAGTTAATGGGTCCTGCCACTTTACCATGGCATATAAACTAGAAGTAACTGGATGCCAGTGGCGATCCACTGCAGACTGACCTTTAACATCAGTTTGCAAAAAATTTAGAACAAATAAAGCAAAAGCAAGATGTGACTTTGGTGACCTTGGGGGATATAACTGCCCCTGTTTTCTTTTTTTTAAGATATTATTTATTTATTTTTTAGATTTATTTATTTATTATATGTAAGTACACTGTAGCTGTCTTCAGACACTCCAGAAGAGGGCATCAGACTTCTTTATGCATGGTTATGAGCCACCATGTGGTTGCTGGGATTTGAACTCAGGACCTTCGAAGAGCAGTCAGAGCTCTTAACCACTGAGCCATCTCGCGTACCCCACCTGTTTTGTTTTTAAAAGCCAATTTTTTAAAGTGCGATGAGCACGTTCATCTATTCCTTGTCCCATGGAGTTATAAGGAATTCCAGTTTTATATTTGATGCCAAACGCTCTACAAAATGAAGTACATTTTTTGCTAGAATAGGATGGACCGTTATCTGTCTTAATAAGTTTAGGCAATCCCATGGCATTAAAGGCTTGTAGGCAATGATCAATTACATTTTTGGAGGCTTCTCAAGTATGCAGAGAAGCAAAAAGAAATCTTGAACAAGTATCAATACAAACATGTATATATTTTAATTTTCTAAATTCTGCATAATGAGTTACATCCATTTGCCAAATATGATTAGGCATAAGACCTCATGGATTAACTAGTCAATGTGGCACTGGAGATAATGTAATACGTTTAGGACATTGTTTTGCAATCATTCTTGCCTGCTCTCTAGTGATCTTATGTCGAAGCCTTAAGGTGTATGGCTAGAGAGATGAAATTTTATGATCACATTTGGCCAAAGCAATAGGATCTGACATTAAGGCTTCTCCTATTAGAACTCTATCGATGCAATCATTGTCTTTAGCTAAAGGTCTAGGAAGACCAGAATGAAATCATATGTGGCTAATATAGAACGGGTGTTTTCGGGCAAGAATGATGTTTTGCAGTTGTGAAAACAAGGATCCTGCTGGCATATTAAAGTTAAACATACCACAGGTCTCCAATAAGGGTACCGATTGTGCAACATATAAACTATCAGTAAAAATATTAAAAGCCTCATGTACAAACTGAAAGACATTCAGTATTGCTGTTAATTCTTCTAACTGAGCTGAGATGCCAGGAGTCTTTATGATTACCTGTTGATTATTAATAAGAAATTCAGCTCGCCCTTTAGAGGAGCCATCAGTAAACACCAGAACAGCATTGTGTAAGGGTGGAAAAGAGGTCAAATTAGGAAATATCACCTCATATACCTTTAAAAATTTTATCAACCTATCTTGAGGGTAGTGGCTGTCTATTGTTCTTTTAAATCCTATTTGACCAAGCAACCAATCTGTACTATGCTGTTTCAGCCAAGTGTCTTGACTTACGCTGTAAAGCTGAACAATAATATCTGGCTCTTTGCCAAATAAGTTAATGCCTGCTTCTTTCCAATGATAATAATCTGGGTTACTGCTTCATAATATGGCAAGATATTGCATTTAGGAGAAATCCTCGAATGTATCCACATTAGAGGAGACTTTTGCCATAAAAATCCTGTAGGTACATGAATCGTATTAAAAATTAACAGATGTAACAGCAAAGAGTAATCTATATAAATGACAAATTGCTCTTTAATAGCTTTTTTTACTTGTAAGGCCAGCAATCCTTCTGAGGTTAGGGACTTAGGGGAGCTAGGATCTCTTTTAGAATATCAAATAAAGGTTTTAACTCCCCTGTAGTGAGTTTTAAATAGGGGCAAAGCCAATTAATATCACCTAACAATTTTTGAAAATCATTCAAAGTCTTTAAGTTGTCTCTGTGAATAACTATCTTCTGGGGAAAAACAGCTTGATCAGTAAGTCTAAAGCCCAAATAATTATAAGGATTTCCTGAGTTTGTATCTTTTCAGGAGCTATGTGTAATCCTTTTTCAGCTAAGGCTTTTTGTAAAACTCTATAACACAAAAGCAAATCCTGGGGTCTTTTCCAGGCAACCCAGGACAATTTCTTAACTGTCCAAAAACAGTCTTTTTAAAGGAACAGTATTTTTTCTTATGAGTAGCACAATAGCACAAGCAATGGCAAGCTTGAGAATTAATAGCATTTGAGGGATGAACAATTTAATGCAATTGTAAGCTCATATATATATATATATATATATATATATATATATATATATATATGTATATGGATACAAAATAAGCTTGATTATTTAACATTTTAAAACACCATCTACAGCACACAATTTAATTATCTGTGTTGAAGCAGGGGGAAGCTCAAAATAATAAGTGTGTGATCAAATTCACATATACTTTTCTCTCATAAGAGGGCTGATTTTAAACACAGTAAATGGAATGCACGTATGCATGAATTTATAGAAGATACAAAAACATGTATAAAAACAATTTTAACTTATCTTTGGGATAATGATTGTCAATTTTATTTAAAATGATGATATGCAATAGATCAAATATTAATATTCTGTAATAACCAAATTAATTGCTGTTTGGAACAAAAAGCAGACACTTAGTCAGGTTTTTAAGACACAATTTGTTATAGTTATTCCAAAATATATGAATTTATCTTACAATTCTTTGTTAGCATCACAGCAGCCTCAATAGAGTCTGAAACTTTACTTCAAGGTTAAGAAGGATGATTTTACAACAATGTTCTCTCTAGCCAAGAAATTGTTGTGAGCACATTTAGTAACCAATAACTAAAATTGGCAGCTAATATTTAATTACCATTGATTATAATTGATAACAACTATGAAAGCTTTCTTTATTTTCTGCAAGGCCTTTTGTTCTTTGCCAGTTAATTTGTGTCTCTCTTAATAGCACCTGACAAAGGCTTAAGTTTTCATGTGGTGAGTTTAAGGTGAGATCTTAGCCAATTAGCATCTCCTCGAAGCTTTTGAAAATAAAATTTTGAAGCAAATCAATTTTTCTTTCTTAGATATTTAGGACCACAATTTTTAGTATAGCTAAAAACCTAAGTATTAAAAAATACTGCATCTGAATCTTAAGGAATCTACCCTGAAGGCAGGGAGAGGTGGGTGAGGTCCCAGGAACTTCCCCAGTCATGGTTTGCAAAACAAAAGAAACATCTCACAAACCTCCCTGAGGCTACTACAAGCTGAGCTCCTCATCTACCCAAGGGCAAACAGTTCTCAGTCTGAGCACTCTCCCAGAGTCCTGGCCCACAGATTATCCTTATTTTGAAGTATCTTTAAAGACCTGTTTTCCTGGGTTCGCTCCTGCCACATGTAGTTTAGAATGACTCTAACACAGAGTTACTAATTTTAAGCTAACTTTCTATTACAAGCAAAGGTCTGCCTGCTCCTTTAAGAGCTGCATTTTCAATCATGTCCCAGAAGGGCTTTTCCAGTTACACTAGCACTTTTCTAAATTTTTGCATAGCTCTAAACACATACACAAAACAGTAAACAACAGATCTAGACACATGCAACCCTTTCTCATCTTCTACAAGCAGGCAAAAGAATTAGAAGGATAAGCTTCCATTTCATAAACAAAACTTGGTCCCTCTGACCAATCTCTGGAGACTGCCAGATGTCTCTGGCTCTCTCTACTCCCCAGGGCATCCCCTGGGAAGGTAGCATTCTTCCTAGCACATCTGCTGACCACAGTCCTCTGGTCCTTACAGCCCGAAGGGACAGCTACAAATACCAAATATGCATTTCAGAAAACCTCATCGTCTATAAACACCAGTGAAACCAAACTCAGGTGGATCTAAACTCAGACTGCACTATGTTTCAGAGACACAGGACGAAACACAGACAAGAAACCAACACAACGAGCACATGTTCATTTCAGGAAACATAAGACAGACACTCAGAAAAAAGACACATGCTGGTACACACACAAGAGTGGATTCCCCAATTTTCTCTCTGTCCCTGGGAGAGTTTCAAAATCCACTTTCCTCCCACCTGATGCAGTTTCCAACTGCGGCTATCTGCCTGATTATTAAATCTCTTTTATTAAACCCTTTTATTTCTTTCACCTAAAAAAAGCAGCTTCTGGAAACTGTGGTCGACTGCCTTCCCGTTGAGTTCTTAGTTCCCGATAACTCACTGCTGATCCTAAGTGAATCTAGCACGTGGATTTAGCACTGTTCCAGCTTAGCCTGTACCAACCTTCTCCAGTACGAATTTTCTTTAATTCTTTACTTCTTCCATGGAGCTCTAAACCAGCAGTGTTTCTTCCAAATGTCCTCTGCCTATCCCAGGCGCCACATTGGGCACCAAATTGTAGGGGCCGGCCTGGGGCTCTCATGTCCGGGTTTGAGCCTTGAAGGCATCTTGGAACTGAAAGAAAAGAGGGAGCCTAGGCGGGTCAAGAAATAATGGAACCAAGAAAACAACTCAGGGTTCAAATGTTTAATGGCAGACACACTATATAAAAGAGGGGGGAGGCCCATTCCCGCCAATTCATGCTTGGAACCTGGAACTAGCTGCAGGTGATGACATGCAGGATAGGGCAAAGTCTCCGGAATAGATCAGGGGGGCTTCTCAGCAGGTAACAGTATCTTGAAGTGAAACAGCAACAGTGGCTGAACAATAGAGTGATCTCAGGAGGAAGGCTCCACCCTAGATAATCTCCTTAGTGACAGCAAGGTCAAGTTCTGGCTCAGCCTGCTTCAGGCTTGTGGGATACTACAGGTCAGAAAACAGATACTCAGAACAGACATGTCGGCCGGCATGCAAACATTCCAGAGGGGATCTCCTTACCTCCAAGTCGGTTCTCAGATGAGATGGGTGGTTGCATTTCCCGGCCAATGCACCAAATGAAAGACCCACAAAGTGAGGAATCCCCCACATTCTTACTCAGGAGAGGAGAAACCCCAAATCACTCACAAGAAATGGCCTTGATGCAAACCGCAAAAGAACTTTTTTATTTCAGGCATGCTTGGGGCCCACAGTCATACACCACACAGGGGTAGAGGACTGTGGACCCAGGTAGCTGGAAAAGGGGCTATTTAAAGGAAAAAAAAACACAACCCAAGGGGGTAGGGAGGGTGTTATTAGAAAATGCCGAAAATACCAGTAAAAAATAAAAAGAGTGTTCTAAAAATCACAAGGAGAAACTCCCTGCTTCTCAAGATTGTTCTCAAGATTTTAATCTAACTTTTGTGGTCAGCCAGTTCCTGGAATAGGGTCACTGAATCGGGCTAACCTACATTCTTGGTGATAGGGGGTCTGAATTTTTTCCTGGTCTTTCACTGTGTACTGGTCCAATTGATCCCAAGGCTTATTTACTACTTCAATAGAGAGCTTCTAGATAGATGGGACAGTACCCTCTATTGAACAAGAAGGAAACCCTTCATGGTGGGTGCTCTGGGTTTCATTGCTCTTGGGACTGGGAGTGGCTGGAGTGGCTACTGGCACCTCTTCCTTGGTGCTACAAGGTCAACAGTAACAGAATCTCACGGCCGCCATAAATCTGGACATTGAGAAGATTAAAAGTAAAAGTAAACAAAAACAAAAACAAAAAAAAGAGAAGATTGAAACATCAAATCCTGGTTCAATTCCTCACTGTGGATGAAAACTCTAAACTCCACTTTATTGGGTACCACTCTTATTTTACTGCTTATGCTAACCTTTGGTCCTTGCATTGTTAACAAGCTGATTTCCTTTGTAAAAGAATAAGAACTGGGCAGCTGATGGTTTTAAGGCAACAATATGAATACCTAGGATCAAGAGAGGAAGAACATGATCTAGCAGAGCCTTCATAATAAGGAGAGCTCCATGATTGGAGCTCCTATAAGAAAAACAGGGGAATGAAGTGCCCTAAGGGATTTGCCAGTCTTAACACTCCCCTACCTCTACAGCTTCTCTTTCCTCCTGGGATCAAGGCTAGGCCAAGTTCCATTCTTCACCCAGTTCTTGGGAGGAGCTGGAATATTCTTGAGAAAAACTGCAGAATGTACTGACTGATAGTCACCTGACCCTCTGGCAAGTCCCAGGTAGAGTTCAAATGCATGTCATGTTTTACCCATGATTGCTTGCCAATAGCTTTAAAGGTCAATATACTTAGCCAATAAGTCCAAACCTTGCTGATGTAACCTGTGCCGCTAAAAAGTATAAAAACTGCTTGTACTAGCCATTTGGGGTCGATTTCTAGTCACTTGTCTTGGGGAATTAATTGAAGGTCGGTCGATTCCGACCACCAGAAAATAAACCTCTTGCTTTTGCATCGATCTGTTGCTCTGCTCTTGGTGTCTCACTTGGGGACATCTCAAAGTAAGTTCCACTGACTGAGGGTCGAGTTCTTACAATAGCAGTGTCAGAGGAGATTTTAAAACAGCCTAGAATTGACTCTGTTGTATAGCTAGTAATAGTCACACTTTCACTGATTAGTAATGAAAAGGAATGTGCTGAACAAGAAAAAATACAAAATGTGCAGTTTGAGAAGAAAAATAACTTTCAGGAAATAGAGCTAAATCCTCAAGGAGATAAGAAGTTTAAAGAAAAAGCTGATCCTGGATGGATCAAAGGACTAGTAACCTCAGGACAAGACTCCACCCAGCTAAGCTTCCAACTTGTGAAGAGGAATTCTTAAGTAGTAAAATCTGATGTAGATGTGATATAAAGAGGAGGCCATGTTCCAGTGTAAGACTCTGTTGAGCCTTAGCTTACTGGAGACTCACTGAATGAACAATGCAAACCTGGAAATCGATGCAAAAAGCAAGAGAAATATATTTTTCCAACATGTTGGGGTCGCCTTGCACATGGAGAGAGAGAACAACCATGTGCAGCCCATCCATTTTTCCTTTATAAAGTTCTCCAGGCAGCAGCCATTAGGCACAATGTGATTGGTTTGAAACACATTCGTAGATTTTGGTTACTGGTCTAGCCTTTCCATTCTAAAGCAATTATAAGCTGACACATTTAAAGTGATTTTAAGAACGGGGGAAAGGAAATGTTACTGTAAATATCCCTGACCCTGCCCTATGACACACTAATCAGTTTGCTGTACTGGAAAAAATAGGACAGGTCATCACTATGCTTGGTTTCTAGTGATCTGTATCAACAATGATTTCCAATGCAATTTCTGGCCTGGATGCAGCTAGGTCAAAACCCATATCCAGGCCAGAAATCGCAACAGAAATCAAGGTCATCTACACATGTGTGTTATACCATATTAAAATTGTGAATGTGAAAGAATAGTCACACATTAAGCTGATCCAATCCTCTGAAGATTTTCGTAACTCCTCAAAAGGACACACAACACTAGAAATGTTATATGAGAATGGCAGTTTGAAAATGATACATTTGGGGATCCTTCCAGTCGAAGCCAATGCAGGGCCACCTTGGATTCAAGCTTGGCGAAAATTCCCAAGGTCCCAAAGGACTCTCCATTCCCCAGGCACCCTAGCATGCCCAGGATCTTAGGATCACTGGTGAGTGGAATGCAACATCAGTTTCAACACAATTGGGAGTGCCTGGAGCCAACAGGGGCAGGGACACAGGAGCCCCCCTCTCCCCCAACCAGTGGTTCGAGTTCCTTCTGGAAAGCTCTGGACTACATTGGTTTGGAACTCAGCAGTCAGCTCCATGGTCCTCAGAGGAGATACCACTTCCAGGCACTCTAACAAACCCAGGATTGTAGGACCCCAGGATCCCAGGGGCTTGGTCACACCAGGATCTCAGAGGAATCTTGACTGCCAAGAAATTTGACACACCCAGAATCTCAAGATCAAAGGATCCCGGAATGACAGGATCACAAAGAACGCTGACATCTGAGGAGTTCTGACTCTACCAGGATTACAGGAAGGACAGGCTCCAATCAGATATACCAAGGGCAGGAAGCACGTGACAAAATCAGATGCCTGGAGACAAGTGTAATAAAAGAAGCAACAGAAAACAAGGTTACTTGGCATTGTCACAACCGAACTCTCCCACCATAGCAAGTGATGGATACACCATCACACCAGAAAAGCAAGATATGGATCTAAAGTCACTTCTCATGATGATGATGGAGGACTATAAAAAGGATATAACTCCTTTAAAGAAATACAGGAGAACACAGGTAAACAGGTAAACAGGTAGAAACCCTTAAGGAGGAAACACAAAAATGTCTTAAAGAATTACAGGAAAACACATACAAAAAGGTGAAAGAATTGAACAAAACCATCTAGCATCTAAAAGTGGAAGTAGAAACAATAAAGAAATCACAAAGGGAGACAACTCTGGAGATGGAAAATCTAGGAAAGAAGTAGGGATCCATAGATGCAAGCATCAGAAACAGAATGCAAGAGATAGAAGAGTAAATCTTAGGTCCAGAAGATACTATAGAAAACATTGACACAACAATCAAAGAAAATGCGAAATGCAAAAATATCCTAACCCAAAACATCCAGGAAATCCAGGACACAATGAGAAAACCAAACCTAAAGATAATAGGTATAGACTAGAAGGAAGATTTTCAACATAAAGGGTCAGTAAATATCTTCAATAAAATTATAGAAGAAAATTTCCCCAACCTAAAGAAAGAAATGTCCATGAACATACAAGAAGCCTACAGAACTCCAAATAGATTGGACCAGAAATGAAATTCCTCTTCTCACATAAAAATCAAAACACAAAGTACACAAAACAAAGAAAGAATATTAAAAGCAGTAAGGGGAAAAGGTCAAGTAATATATAAAGAAAGACCTATCAGAATTGCATCTGATTCCCCCCCCCCCTTGCCCCCAGAGACTATGAAAGCGAGAAGATCCTGGGCAGATGTCATACAGAACCTACGAGAACACAAATGCCAGCCCAGGCTACTATACCCAGCAAAAGTCTCAATTACCATAGTTGGACCAAGATATTGCATGACAAAACAAAATGCATGCAATATCTTTCCACAAATCCAGCCCTGCAAAGGATAATAAAGGAAAAACTCCTACACAAGGAGGGAAACTACACCTTAGAAAAAGCAAGAAAGTAATCTTTCAACAAACCTAAAAGAAGATAACCACATGAATAGAATTCCAACTCTAACAACAACAACAACAACAACAAAACAGGAAAAATCAATGCTTCTTCCTTAATATCTCTTAAGATCAATGAACTCAATTCCCCAGAATAAAGACATAGACAAAGAGACTGGTTAGGTAAAAAGGACCCAATATTTTGCTGCATACAGGAAACCTGCCTCAGTGACAATGACAGACACCACATCAGAATAAAAGGCTAGAAAACAATTTTCCAAGCTAAAGGTCTGTCAGTTATGGTTTTACTGCTGTGAACGGACACAATGACCAAGACAAGTCTTATAAAAAAAAACAACATTTACTTGGGGCTGGATTACAGGTTCAGAAGTTCAGTCAATTATCATCATGGTGGGACCATGGCAGTGTCCAGGTAGGCATGGCACAGGCAAAGCTGAGAGTTCTATGTCTTCATCCAAAAGCTGCTAATGTAAGACTGACTTCCAGGTAACTAGGGTGTGGATCTTATACCCACACCCAAAGTGGCACACCTACTCCAACCAGGTCACACCTATTCCAACAAGGCCACACGTCCAAATGGTGCCACTTCCTGGTCCAAGAACATTCAAACCATCACATAGTCGAAAGAAACAAGCTGGAGTAGCCATTCTAATATCGAATAAAATCAACCTAAAGTTATCCAAAATGATAAGGAGGGAAACTTCATACTCATCAAAGGTAAAATTTATGAAGATGAACTCTCAATTGTCAACATCTATGCTCCATAAAGCTCAAAACACACATAGCACCAAACACAATAATAATGGGAGATTTCAACACCTCACTCTCATCAATGGACAGATCCTGGAAACAGAAACTGAACAGAGATAGAGTGAAACTAATAGAAGTTATGAAACAAATGGATTTATCATATATCTATAGAACATTTTTTTCCTAAAACAAAAGGATATACTTTCTTCTCAGCACTTCATGGTACATTCTCTACAAAATTGACCATATAATAGGTCACAAAAAGGGCCTCAATAGATATAAGAAGATTGAAATAATTCCATGCATCCTATCAGATCACCATGGACTAAGGCTGATCTTCAAAAACAACATAAATAATAGAAAGCCCACATACACGTGGAAACTGAACAACACTGTAATCAATGATAACTTGGCCAAAGAAGAAATAAAGAAATTAAAGACTTTGTAGAGTTTAATGAAAATGAAGACACAACAAAGATAAAATTTATGAAGATGAACATACCCAAACTCATGGGATACCTTGAAAGCTGTCCTAAGAAGAAAACTAATAGCTCTGAGTACCTCCAAAAAGAAACTAGAGAGAGCATACAATAGTGGCTTGACATCACACCTGAAAGCTCTAGAACAAAAAGAAGCAAATTCACCCAAGAGGAGTAAACAGCAGGAAATAAACAAATTCAGGGCTGAAATCAACCAAGTGTAAACAAAAAGAACTATAGAAAGAATCACCCAAACCAAGAGCTGTGTTTTTTTTTTTTTTTGAGAAAATTAACAAAATAGACAAACCTTTAGCCATACTAACTAGAAGGCACGGAGATAGCATCTTAGTTAACAAAATCAGAAATGAAAGGGGAGACATAACAAAAGAACCTGAGGAAATCTAAAAAATCATTAGACCCTACTATAAAAGCCTATATTCAACAAAACTGGAAAACCTGCATGAAATGGACACTTTTCCAGACAGATACCAGGTACCAAAGTTAAATCAGGATCAGATTAATGATGTATACAGACCCATATACCCTAAAGAAATAGAAACTGTCATTAATAGTCTCCCAACCAAAAAAAGCCCAGGACCTGATTGGATTAATGGAGAGTTCTATCAAAAATTCAAAGAAGATCTAATACCATTATTCCTCAAAATGTTCCACAAAATAGAAACCGAAGGTACTCTACCCAATTCGTTCTATGAAGCCACAATTACTCTAATACCTAAACCACACAAAGACCCCCAAAATGAATGGGAACTTCAGACAAATTTCCCTTATGAATATTAATGAAAAATACTCAATAAAATTCTCACTGTCCAAATCAAAGAACCCATCAAAATTATCATTCATCATGATCAAGTAGGCTTCCTCCCAGGGAAGCAGGGATGGTTCAATATACCGAAATCCATGAACGTAATCCAATATATAAACAAACTCAAAGACAAAAACTACATGATCATCTCATTAGATACTGAGAAAGCATTTGACAAAATCCAACACCCATTCATGATAATTGTCTTGGAAAGATTAGGAATTCAAGGCCCATACCTAAACATTGTAAAAGCAATATACAGCAAACCAGTTGCCAACATCAAACTAAATGGAGAGAAACTTGAAGCAATCCCACTAAAATCAGGAACTTGGCAAGGCTGTCCACTCTCTCCCTACCTATTCAGTATAGTGCTTGAAGTCCTAGCCAGAGCAATTAAACAACAAAAGGAGATCAAAGGGATACAAATTGGAAAGGAAGACGTCACAGTAACACAATTTGCAGATGATATTGTAGTGTACTTAAGAGACTTTAAACATTTCACCTAAAACTCCTAAACCTGATAGACAAGTTCAGCAAAGTGGCTGTATATAAGATTATTTTAAACAAATCAGTGACCTTCCTCTACACAAACGATAAACAGGCTGAGAAAGAAATTAGGGAAACAGCACTTTTCACAATCATTAAAAATAATATAAAATATCTTGGTGTGAATCTAAGCAAGTGAAAGATCTATATGATAGAACTTCAAGTCTCTAAAGAAAGAAATTGGAGAAGGACTCTGAAGATGGAAAGATCTCCCATGCTCATGGATTGGAAGGATTAATATACGCCAAATGGCTATCTTGCCGAAAGCAATCTACAGATTCAATGCAATCCCCATCAAAATTCTAACTTCATTCTTCAAAGAGCTTGAAAGGGCAATTTAACCCAACTTCCTTCCCAGGATTGCAAGCTGGTACAACCACTCTGGAAATCAGTCTGGTGTTTCCTCAGAAAATTGGACATAGTACTACTGGAAGATCCAGCAATACCTCTCCCGGGCATATACACAGAAGATGTTCCAACTGGTAATAAGAACACATGGTCCACTATGTTCATACCAGCCTTTTTAATACTAGCCAGAAGCTGGAAAGAACCCAGATGTCCCTCAATAGAGGAATGGATACAGAAAATTTGGTACATTTACACAATGGAGTACTACTCAGCTATTAAAAAGAATGAATTTATGAAATTCCTAGGCAAATGGATGGATCTGGAGGCTATCATCCTGAGTGATGTAACCCAATCACAAAATAACACACATGATATGCACTCACTGAGGGTGGATATTAGCCCAGAAACTTAGAATACCCAAAATACAATTTGTAAAACACATGAAAATCAAAAAGGAAGATTGAAGTGAGAATACTTCATTCCTTCTTAGAATAGGGAATAAAATACCCATGGAAGGAATTGCAGAGACAAAATTCAGAGCAGAGCCTGAAGGAATTTCCATCCAGAGACTGCCCACTTGGGGATCCACCCCATAAACAACCACCGAACCCAGTCACTAGGCAGATGCCAACAAGAGCCTGCTGACAGGACCCTGATACAGCTCTCTCCTGCAAAACTCTGCCAGTACATGGCAAATAAAGACGTGGATGATCATAAATTAAACAAAGCACAAGGTCCCCAATGAAGGTGCCAGATAAATACCCAGTGAGCTGAAGGGGACTAACGCCCCATAGAGGAATATCAATATGAATTAACCAGTAACCCCAGAGCTCCTTGGAGCTATACTACCAATCAAAGAAATCACATGGTAGAACTTGTGGCTCTAGCTATATACGTAGCAGAGGATGGCCTACTTGGTCATAAATGGGAGGAGAGGCCCTTGGTCTTGTTAAGGCTTTATGCCCCAATATAGGGGAATTCTAGGACCAGGAATGGGAGTGGTTGGGTTGGGGAGATGAGGGACTGGGGAGGGGATAGGGGATTTTCACTGCGGAAACTAGGAAAGGGAATAACATTTAAAATGTAAATTAAAAATGTCTAATAAAAAATTAAAAAAGAAAGACACATTCACAGGCACAATGCATACCATACTCAACAGAAACACACATTTACATCATCACTTGCATCACTGCACTCTACAAATAAAACACAATCACAAGCCCAATTGGTACCGCACTCTAGAGAAACACATTAAAATATCCACTGTGGTCCTGCTCTATACAGAAACATACATTCTCATGCACATTACCTAAATAATGCCTGCTTGTTTTTTGCCAAATATATCAAACAATAAATATTCCATTTGGGGGAAAGAAACATCCTTAAATGGTTTTACTTAAATTTCATAGAAATCATCCTCATACAACATCTAATATTATTTCCAGAATTACAGACTACATACTGCAAAATATACATAAACAGAAAGTACAGAAATATGCACCTCAAACACATGAATGTGTGAGAAACTAACAGAAATTTGTTACAAATTGAAATAACAATGACAGTGAATTAAAAGTAAAACAAGGCAGAATTTCTTCAAAACCAAGTATTCAAGTACAAAATATGCATGCATGCTGTTTTAAAGAAACATGTAACAGGTATATTTATCATTATGTTATACAAAGAATTATTCCTGTGCCTAATGTAAGTAAAATTAGCTGTATGTTTGGGATATATATATATATATATATATATATCCCAAATGTATGTGTGTGTGTGTATATATATATATATATATATATATATATATATATATATATATATATATACATCAATATTATTTATATATTATATGTAAATTATAAAATATATGTATAATCAGACAAAAATCATTACGAATGTATATTAATACCTTTATTTTTATGAAGGTGAACATACTGTGTATGTAAAATGACCTATTACCAAAATGTACTTATGGCAAAAATTTGTGATCTTTGTGTTTATATGTAAATTTGACCATGTAAGCTAGGAACACAGTATAGAATGGGCACTCTATGGTTAGTGGTGAAGATTTTTATTGTAGGTAAGAGAACACCCAGAGACATCTGGAAGCATCCAGAACAGTGAGAAAAATAAATGGACATAGGGCAGGAAAAGCAGGATATGGAGAAGTTATATTAGTTATAAGGTAGAAGAGAAGCTGAGGAGTAAAAGCCATGACCTGGACCAGCCTGAGATTTTAGAGTAGAGGAGGGAGTGAGACAGAACAGGATCCTAGCCCTAGCTTTGAGACTTTTAACAAGTGTGAATAGGAACTTAAATAACCTGGAGGACAGCATGGGCTTTGATATGGGATCACAGGTATCTGCCATTTGGAAAAGGAAGGAACTCCTTTTGGCTGCCAAACAAGTTTCTCTAGTTCCTGAGGAACTCTGACTTAATCTAACTACCAGCAATCATACAATATAGTTCAGTTTAAGACTACCTTAGATTCAAGTTTGGACCAAGTGGCCCTGTGCTTTGAGGGGAAAATGGGGTGCCCTCTAACTATTTGAGAAAAAATTCATAGAATTTCAGAAGCAATGTGCCTGAAGCAAGAAAAAAAGAACTGAGGAACTAAACAGGATGAAGAAGCCAAGAGAAGACTTACCAAAAAAGAATGCTGAAAGTAAAAATGTGAGAAAGACTCCAGGCATAAAACAAACCTACCAACAAAATCAATCTAAACCAACCAACCAAACAAACAAACAAACAAACAAAAAACCTAAAACGACACCGGGCAGTGAAGAAACCAGGAAACAATAAAGCTAGGATAACATAAACCAGAGGGCACACTAATAAATACACAGAAAGAAAAATGAGCAGCAGGCTTCCACAGAATCTGCAGGTGGCAGGGGAGTTGTGTGAGCTAGACAGAAGGAAAGCACGAGCCCACCAGCAGCATCAGGACAAGCGCAAGCCCACCAGCAGCACCAGGACAAGCGCGAGCCCACCAGCAGCACCAGGAAACCAGCAACGGTCACTTCAACTGCTCTGCCACCTGCTCACACAACTCTTGCTGGTGAGCTCTCCCTGGGCTGGACTCCTTCACCTCACCTAGGGCTTTTAGCAGAAGTGGCCACAAAGTGTCTGGAGACCCCTCTGGCAGCCACTATCTCTGGCAGCAGGACACCAGAAAGGGTAGGATAAAAGGTGGGCTTCCTAGAGCGGTGGGGGGTAGGGGGGAGGATGGGACGGAGCCCCGCAGGAGAAACTAAGTAGCAGTGGGAACAGGAGCCCAGGGGAAGACAAAGGGAGGGGGGATCTGCAGTGAGCAGCAGGAACTGGGATGTCCTTCAGAGCCAGACTGAGGTTCTGGAAAGAGCAAGGTTGAGCCTGGAGGTAGGTACCTGGAAGCAGCCAGGGAAAGCAGTGAGGACTGGGGACAGCAGGCAGGGGAGCTCAAGACACTAAAGTGGAGGGAGGAGAGGCAATTTACAGCTCTTCTGGACTTCCAAACAGATTTGCAACTATCCTATGGGGGCAGGGCTCTAGACTCAGCAGAGCACCTAGTCTCTGGGAACAGAACAGCCAGTCACTGAGGAGAGTCTCTTGTTCCCCTGTTGGGGGATTCCTGATTCTATTGGACACCAGGCACACCTTCCCCCACTCTCTAGTACTTCCTTCACAGGGGCCTTAGGGAATCCCAGAGACAGCACCACACAACCAGGTGTCAGGGCAGGTTTCAAGCTTCATCCTCAGGTTCCTGGCACCAGCAGTTAGAGACCAGCAAAAAGCATGGAAGCAATCACTGGGAAGAGTTCATCATTTACCCCCATAGTCAACTGACTCTCCCCTTTCACATTGCAGCCTTGGAGCCCCCCAGGACCCAGGAAGCAGAAGGGCAGCAAAGCTGCATAACAGGACATGGAAAGTTCAAAGCTGACCAAGAAAAGAGCTGGTCGGAAGAGGCAGAGGAGCAGATCTCCAGCCCTGCCCAAAAGGAACATCTTGGGCTGCAGAATTTCTCATAAGTGGAAAGAAGGAGATGAGTCTATCACACAGTGGACTGGAACTGTGCTGGATCAGGTGCCAGTAAACCCTTCCCTGTACCTGGTTAAATATGATGAGATTGACGCTGTGCATGCTCTGGAACTTTACAAAGATAAGAGGGTATTGTCCCTAAAAGTTATCGCCAAGAGGGTGGTATCATCCGGAGTCACTGATTCCAGCTTTGTTGATGCCATAGTGGGCAAAGAAGTTAATCATCTATTTGAGGGTGAGCATGGCTCTAAGGAAGAGTGGAGGGGGATGGTCCTGAGCCAAGCGCCTATCTTGGATAACAGCTTTTATATTACTTATGAGAGGGATCCCATATTATACACGTACCAGCTTCTGGATGACTTTAAAGAGGGTGACCTACAAATCATGGAGGGGATCAGTGACCCCCCTTCTTTAGACATCGACCTGGAGCTTGTGGATGGCCTGATAGGAAAACACGTGGAAAACACAAATGATGACGGCTCCAAGAGGGATGGCCTGATCATTTACCAGATTGAAACCAAACCTAGAGTGTACCTCATCAAGTATGAAGATGATGTCCACATACATGTCACTCACTTGGAGAAAGAGTTCTAATTATTTATCACGGCATTGTCACAACTGTAGAAATAAAGTTAATTTCCTTGGAAATAAAGTTGAAGTTGTAATTTCCAGATGGGCTCAGGTTGCTGTTCTTGAGTGTGTCCTGGGCTCAATGCAGGCATACCAGTTGTCTTGAAGAATGCGGGCTTCTGTGGGTATGGCATGCTGTCTGAAGCACTCTGCTGGGTGTGTTTGGTGAGTGGAAAATGGACGGATGGAGCAGCTGTCAATTCAGCCTGTGAGAAAAGTGAGCTAGTATCATAAGCAGTCATCTAAAAATGGAATGGGACTTATCTGGTGTGGTCTTGGTGAGGGAGAGGAGAAAGAACTGGAGATGGGTGGTGGAGGAGGGGGCAGAAGGATATGACTGCCCAAAGAGAGGTGGAAGGAAGCCAAAGAGAGAGGGGTGGCAGAGAGAGGCTCCCTGGAAGAGGAACAGAGTGAAGAAAGAAACATAGATTGGGAAGAGGTGTGGAAGCAGGGTGAGGCATGGTGGCACCTTCTGGCTTTCAGGAAAACTAAGGAATTCAGGAAGAAGGATACACACAGCAGTGTAAAGAGTTATACAGCAAGGGTGGGCAGGGTGAGACAATCAGAGAGGACCCTGAGGAGAGGCTCAAGGACCTGGGAGTCCAGAAGGACCGATGCATACCTAGTGATGGAGACATTAAAGAGGTAACCCTGGGAGAAGCAATTCCAAGAAGAAAAGCTGTCTCTGGGTGGTGAGAGATAAAGGTACCATGGTGGGTAGGTGTGTGGGGTGGAGGAGCACGAAGGCCCAGGGAAAAAATGGCCTTGTGAGGGCATGCAGGTGCACTGAAGGGACACTAAAGGCCATTTCAACAGGGACTACTTGGACAGATTCAACCACAAATCACCATTGCATATATCTCAGGCCTTTCTTTTTTCAGAGTCTGTGATAGCCAGCAGCCTGAAAAAGCTAGTAAGAGTTCCTAGCTTGCTCTGGGCAAAGGACAAGTATTTTTTAAGGGAAATGGTCCCTTACTGGATCCAGGAATAGCAGTCTTGTCACTGTCCTTTTGCTGCTGGAATTGCCCTTGCCTTCCTGGGGGGGGGGGTCTGCTGATTGTGCCTCAAGTCTCCATGATATAGAGAGAACTTGCCTGTTCATGTTCTGTCACAGCTGCCTGAAGCCACAGGTGGCTCCATTCATTGCCCAGGCAAAGGGAAGCTGACCTTTCTGATTAGACGCCCTACAAAACCTATAGCTCCTGACACCTTCTAGGTATCTTTTATTCAAACAAGTTTTCCCTTTCTTCTAAAACTGTGAGCTAACCCTGAAGGAAATGTGTGTACCTCTCTGAAATGGAAACTTATGGGTTCTTTGGACAGTCAGTTGTGTTGCATGGTGTTTGTCTAAGGCAAACAAATGAAAGAACATTTTACTGAAGCTGACACAGGTGAAAGGATGTTCTGCTAAACAAGCACATGAAAGGATGATGTGTGATGAGGGGCTCTTCACTAATGAAATATGTGTGTTCGTCTGCCTTACATTTTGTAGTTAGACTTTGTTTGTTGGGACCCTATGGGGAGAAACTCACTGGAGAACTTCTGGTGGTGTCCTTTGGCTTCTTACCACCTCTGAGGACTCCAACTGATGGTCACAGTTATGTCAGCTGAGGGAGACTCATGCTGAGACAAGAAACATGCTGTGACAAGGCGCATAGACATGTGATGTTTGGAGGAATTATAAGAAGGGCTAGATGGACAGGGAAGGTGGCTGAGCTTGGCTTACTTACATAGCTAAACACTTCTTGATCTTGTGACTTTGCTGATGGTATTTTCTTGAGAGAGGCACAGTGGGGAACTTTCCTTGGGTTTCTCTTGGTCCTGGTCCCTCTTGCTGACTCAAGCCAAGGCTGAGACCTGGCTCTCTCTGCTAGTTAGTGTCACTGATACTGATTCAGGTTTGCTAGCCCAACTCTATAGAACAGGACTGCTGGTTTATCCATGAAGTGTTTGGGAGTAGACTGAGGTGCAGTTGTTGACTTGTGAACTGAACTACTGATTTCCAGAAAATATAGATGGAAGTTGCTCCAAAGAACTATTCTTAAACAGGTGCTCTTCCCCTGTATCCTTTCTTTTCTGCTACCTCTGGTGGGTTGTGGGCTAAAAGGGAGATTAAAGTATTTATTAACCATGATTAAATCAGCCTCTTAAAATATCAAAGTTATACCCCTCTTTAGGGAAGGGTTTTATAAATACAAAAGGGCTATGGCTGTGAACCGTTGATTTGTCCAACTAATTTCTTTGACTGTATACTGCTCATTGGAAACGTTTGCTTCCTGGGAAGAAGACTTGTCAATGACAGCCAAGTGCTTCAGTGCTCTGCCATATATATATTCATGTAGAGTCCAGGGCATGAGTCTCTGTCCTCATGCTTTTTTTGTTTTCCTTTCCCATTCTTCTAAAGCCTCTCTGAGGACTGTGAGTGTGTCCTCTTCCCTCCTTTAGCAAACTTTGTTATTGCCTCACAAAAGAAGAATGTTTCTTGTTCCTGCTGCTGAGTTCTTCCCAAAGCCACACATGGAAGAAGCAAGGTCTTCTAGACATTGAAAGAAGGTGTCAAATCTTGTTGATGCTCACTGCCTACCAAGCATTGACTCAATAAGTTCATTGCATCAAAAATGACAAAAGACCAGCACACCTCACCAGGGCAGCTGTAGTCTTCTTTTCTATATCATGTGTTTTTGCTAAACCAACATCAGCAGTTCCTTTTTCACAGACCCATTTCTGCTAGCTTAGATGGGTATTTTTGGCATTAGTGTTTTGTTGTATTTAGCATCCAATTTGACTTTTTTTAACTTTAATTTTATTTATTTTTCAAGTATTCACTTTACTTCCTTCTCCCTACTCACCTTCTTTGTCCCTCCTTCCCTCCCATAATTCTCCCACTTCCCTTTGTCCTCTGAGTGACTGGGGGCCCATTGCATATCCCTCTATCCTGGCACTTCAAGTCTCTGGGAGGCTATGTGCATCCTCTCCTACTAAGGCCAAACAAGGCAGTCCAACTAGAAAAAAAGATAATCCATGGACAGGCAACAGCTTTGTGGGTAGGTCCAGATGCAATTGTTTGGGACACACATAAAGGTCAAACTGCACATCTGCTAGATATATGTGGGAAGACCTAGGCTCAGCCCGTATATGTTCTTTGGTTGGCGGTTCAGACTCCAAGATCCTCAAGGGTGCAGGTTAGTTGATTGTGTTTGTCTCATTGGGGAGTTTCTATACTCTTTGGCCCACAATCCTTTCCCATATAAATCCATGAGAGTCCCCAAACTCCAGTCATTGTTTGGCTGTGGGTGCCTGTATCTGTCTTAGTAAGCTGCTGGTGGAGCCTCTCAGAGGACAACATGCACCTGCCATGTATGTATATCCTTTTAGGATTTTTTTTACCTCATTCAGGATGATATACTCAAGTTCCATCCATTCTGGCTACTACAAATAAACCTGCCTTAATCATTGCAGACCAAGTGTCTTTATGGGATGTTGGAGCATCTTTCAGGTATATGCCTAGGAGAGGTATAGCTTAGTCTTGAAATAGAACTATTGCAAGATTTCTGAGAAGCTGCCAAATTGATTTCTAGAGATTATTCAAGTTTGCTCTCCTACTAGCAATCAAGGAATGTTCCCCTTGCTCAATATCCTTGCCAGTATGTGCTATCTCTTGACTTTTTGATCTTACCATTTCTGATGGATACAAGATGGTACCTCAGAGTTGTGATTTGTATTTCCCTGATGACTAAGGACTTTGACCATTTCTTTAAGTGCTTCTTGGCCATTTGAGATTTCTCTTTTGAGAATTTTCTGTTTAGCTCTGAACTCCATATTTTAATTAAATTATTTGGTTATTTGTGAATATGGATATTAGTCGTCTGTCAGATGTAGGGTTGGTGTAGGCCCTTTTCCCATCTATAGGCTACCGATTTGCCATTTGACACTGTCCTTTGCCTTACAAAAGCTTTTCAGTTTCATGAGGTCCCATTTATCAATATTTGATCTTAGATCCTGAGCCATTGGTATGCTGTTCAGGCTATTGTCTCCTGCAAAAAATGCATTCAAAGGCCTTTCTACATTCTGTTCTATAAGATTTAGTGCATCCTGTTTTATGTTCAGGTCCTTGATCCACTTGAATTTAAATTTTGTGCAGAGTTATAAATATCAATCAGAGCTGGGGCGTGGTGACACATGCCTTTAATCACAGCACTTGGGAGGCAGGGGTAGGCAGATTTCTGAGTTCCAAGTTTGCCTGATATACAAAGTGTGTTCCAGGACATCCAAGGCTACACAGAGAAACCCTGTCTCAAAAGCCTCCCCAAAATAAATAAATAAATAAATAAATGAATAAATAAATAAATAAATAAGGATCAATTTTCATTCTACAGGTAGACCAGGACCATTTTTTACCACTTTGTTTTATGTTGCTGTTGTTTTGGTTTGGTTTTGTAAAGATTTATTTATTTATTTTATGTATATGAGTACACCATTGCTGTCTTCAGACACACCAGAAGAGGGCATCAAATCTCATTAACAGATGGTTATAAGCCACCATGTTGTTGGTAGGAATTTAACTCAGGACATCTGGAAGAGCAGTTGGTGCTCTTAACTGCTGAGCCATCTCTCCAGCTCCCTAAAGTTGTTTTTCAGCTGTAGTAGTTCTCTGGTGGAATTTTGGGGGTTACTTATATATACTGTCATATCATCTGAAAATAGTGATACTTTGCCTTAGTCCTTTCCGATTTGTATTCCTTGATTTCCTTATATTGTCCACTTGTTCTAGCTAGAATTTTGAGTACTGTATTGAATAGATAAGGAAAGAGTGGGCAACCTTGTCTTGTCCCTGGCTTTAGTGGAATTGCTTTAGTTTCTCTCCATTTAATTTCATGTTGCCTGTTTATTATCAGTATATTGCTTTTATTATGTTTCGAAATGAGCCGTGAACTCCTGATCTTTCCAAGACTTTTAACATGAATGGGTGTTACATTTTATTGAAGGCTGTTTCAGCATCTAATGAGATGATCATGTGGTTTCTTTCCTTGGGTTTGTTTATATAGTATATTATGTTGAAGGCGTTGCATATACTGAACAATCCCTGTATGGGATGAAACCCACTTGATCCTGGTTAATAAAGGTTTTGATGTATTATTAGATTCAGTTTGCAAGAATTTTGTTGAGTACTTTTGCATCAATATCTGTCCTGTCCAGCAGACCAAGTTATTCATGGGTGCAAGGGGGACCGCAAACCTGGAAGAGAAAAGAGCAAGAAAGAAGAACAGAGACCAAGGAGGATTCCTGTCAAGGTCTCAGTTTATTAGGCTGAAATGCCAGGTTATAAGCACACATCGAGGGGAAATAGGGAGGGGCTGAGGGGTAATTAACAAAGAACAAAGAAGTGGGCATCTGAGGACATGAAGGCCGAATTCAGATTGCAGGTGGGAGGCACTCTGAGTCTTATCTCCGGAATGTAGATTCCTCCTTAACTGTCCTGGGTTTCAGGCTGGGCTCAGCACATAACTCATGTCCTTAGAAGTCTTGGGAGTCAGGAAGAGATAGGGATAATTCAGTCTTTTTAGGGTCTTTGGTGCCAGCATGAGATAGGGAGGAGGAGGCGACCAGCTCTTTAACACAAGGCCATTTTGCTTATTAGTGTGGGAAGCTGCGAAAGGCTTCCTTTCTCACAGTATAGTCTCCAAAAAATATCCATAGGCAAGATTGGTCTGAAGTTCTTGTTCTTTGTTGGGTCTTTGTGTGATTTCAGGTATCAGAGTAATTGTGGGTTCATAGAATAATATAGGTAGTGTTCCTTTTGTTTCTATTTTGTGGACTGGTAGAATTCTGCACTAAAACTGTCAGGCTTTTTGATTGGGAGATTTTTGATACCTCTATGTATTTCCTGAGGCAATATAGGACTGTTTAGATAATTTACCTGACCTTGATTTCACTTTAGTACAGAAAGCAATCTAGATTTTTCAGTTTTGTAGAGCTAAAGGCTTTTGTAGTAGCTTCAGCTGATTTTTTTTAAATTTCCTCAGATTCTGTTGTTATGTCACCTTTTCATTTCTAATTTTGTTAATTTGCATACTGTCTCTGTGCCCTTTAGTTAGTTTGGCTAAGGGTATATCATATATATCTTGTTGACTTTCTATAAAAACTAGCTCTTGGTTTTGTTGATTCTTTGTATCATTCTCTTTGTTTCTCCCTGGTTGATTTCAGTCCTGAGCCTCCAACATCCTGAAATCTACTCTTCTTTGGTGCACTTTGCTGCTTTCTGTTCTAGAGCTTTTAGGTGTGCTTTTTTTTTCCTTTTTTATTAGGTATTAAGCTCATTTACATTTCCAATGCTATACCAAAAGTCCCCAACACCCACCCACCCCCACTCCCCTACCCACCAACTCCCCCTTTTTGGCCCTGGCATTCCCCTTTACTGGGGCATATAAAGTTTGCGTTTCCAATGGGCCTCTCTTTCCAGTGATGGCCGACTAGGCCATATTTTGATATGTATGCAGCTAGAGTCAAGAGCTCCGGGGTACTGGTTAGTTTGAAATGTTGTTCCACCTATAGGGCTGCAGATCCCTTTAGCTTTTTGGGTACTTTCTCTAGCTCCTCCATTGGGAGCCCTGTGATCCATCCATTAGCTGACTGTGAGCATCCATTTCTGTGTTTGCTAGGCCCCGGCATAGTCTCACAAGAGACAGCTACATCTGGGTCCTTTCGATAAAATCTTGCTAGTATATGCAATGGTGTCAGCGTTTGGATGCTGATTATGGGGTGGATCCCTGGATATGGCAGTCTCTACATGGTCCATCCTTACATCTCAGCTCCAAACTTTGTCTTTGTAACTCCTTCCATGGGTGTTTTGTTCCCAATTCTAAGGATGGGCATAGTGTCCACACTTCAGTCTTCATTCTTCTTGAGTTTCATATGTTTAGCAAATTATATCTTATATCTTGGGTATCCTAGGTTTGTGGCTAATATCCACTTATCATTGAGTACATATTGTGTGAGTTCCTTTGTGAATGTGTTACATCACTCAGGATGATGCCCTCCAGGTCCATCCATTTGCCTAGGAATTTCATAAATTCATTCTTTTTAATAGCTGAGTAGTACTCCATTGTGTAGATGTACCACATTTTCTGTATCCATTCCTCTGTTGAGGGGCATCTGGGTTCTTTCCAGCTTCTGGCTATTATAAATAAGGCTGCTATGAACATAGTGGAGCATGTGTCCTTCTTACCAGTTGGGGCATCTTCTGGATGTATGCCCAGGAGAGGTATTGCTGGATCCTCCGGTAGTACTATGTCCAATTTTCTGAGGAACCGTCAGACTGATTTCCAGAGTGTTTGTACAAGCCTGCAATCCCACCAACAATGGAGGAGTGTTCCTCTTTCTCCACATCCACGCCAGCATCTGCTGTCACCTGAATTTTTGATCTTAGCCATTCTGACTGGTGTGAGGTGGAATCTCAGAGTTGTTTTGATTTGCCTTTCCCTGATGATTAAGGATGTTGAACATTTTTCCAGGTGCTTCTCTGCCATTCGGTATTCCTCAGGTGAGAATTCTTTGTTCAGTTCTGAGCCCCATTCTTTAATGGGGTTATTTGATTTTCTGAAGTCTACCTTCTTGAGTTCTTTATATATGTTGGATATTAGTTCCCTATCTGATTTAGGATCGGTAAAGATCCTTTCCCAATCTGTTGGTGTCTTTTTGTCTTATTGACGGTGTCTTTTGCCTTGCAGAAACTTTGGAGTTTGATTAGGTCCCATTTGTCAATTCTCGATCTTACAGCACAAGCCATTGCTGTTCTGTTCAGGAATTTTTCCCCTGTGCCCATATCTTCAAAGCTTTTCCCCACTTTCTCCTCTATAAGTTTCAGTGTCTCTTGTTTTATGTGAAGTTCCTTGATCCACTTAGATTTGACCTTAGTACAAGGAGATAAGTATGGGTCGATTCGCATTCTTCTACACGATAACAAACAGTTGTGCCAGCACCAATTGTTGAAAATGCTGTCTTTCTTTCACTGGATGGTTTTAGCTCCCTTGTCGAAGATCAAGTGACCATAGGTTTGTGGGTTCATCTCTGGGTCTTCAATTCTATTCCATTGGTCTACTTGTCTGTCTCTATACCAGTACCATGCAGTTTTGTTCACAGTTGCTCTGTAGTACACCTTTAGGTCTGGCATAGTGATTCCACCAGAGGTTCTTTTATCCTTGAGAAGAGTTTTTGCTATCCTAGGTTTTTTGTTATTCCAGATGAATCTGCCAATTGCCCTTTCTAATTCGTTGAAGAATTGAGTTGGAATTTTGATGGGGATTGCATTGAATCTGTAGATTGCTTTTGGCAAAATAGCTATTTTTATTATATTGATCCTGCCAATCCATGAGCATGGGAGATCTTTCCATCTTCTGAGATCTTCTTTAATTTCTTTCTTCAGAGACTTGAAGTTCTTGTCATACAGATCTTTCACTTCCTTAGTTAGAGTCACGCCTAGGTATTTTATATTATTTGTGGCTATTGAGAAGGGTGTTGTTTCCCTAATTTCTTTCTCAGCCTGTTTGTCCTTTGTGTAGAGAAAGGCCATTGACTTGTTTGAGTTAATTTTATATCCAGCTACTTCCCTGAAGCTGTTTATCAGGCTTAGGAGTTCTCTGGTGGAATTTTTAGGGTCACATATATATACAATCATGTCATCTACAAAAAGTGATAATTTGACTTCTTCCTTTCCAATTTGTATCCCCTTGATCTCGTTTTGTTGTCTAATTGCTCTGGCTAGGACTTCAAGTACAATGTTAAATAGGTAGGAAGAGAGTGGGAAGCCTTGTCTAGTCCCTGATTTTAGTGGGATTGCTTCATGCTTCTCACCATTTACTTTGATGCTGGCTACTGTTTTGCTGTAGATTGCTTTTATCATGTTTAGGTATGGGCCTTGAATTCCTGATCTTTCCAAGACTTTTATCATGAATGGGTGTTGGATTTTGTCAAATGCTTTCTCAACATCTAACGAGATGATCATGTGGTTTTTGTCTTTGAGTTTGTTTATATACTGGATTACATTGATGGATTTCTGTATATTGAACCATCCCTGCATCCCTGGGATGAAACCTACTTGGTCAGGATGGATGATTGTTTTGATGTGTTTTTGGATTCGGTTAGCAAAAACTTTATTGAGGATGTTTGCATCAATATTCATAAGGGATATTGGTCTGAAGTTCTCTATCTTTGTGGGGTCTTTTTGTGGTTTAGGTATCAGAGTAATTGTGGCTTCATAGAATGAGTTGGGTAGACTACCTTCTGTTTCTATTTTGTGGAATAGTTTGTGAAGAACTGGGATTAGATCTTCTTTGAAGGTCTGATAGAACTCTGCACTAAACCCACCTGGTCCTGGGCTTTTTTTTTTTTGGTTGGGAGACTATTAATGACTGCTTCTATTTCTTTGGGGGATATCGGGCTGTTTAGATCATTAACCTGATCTTGATTCAACCTTGGTACCTGGTATCTGTCTAGAAACTTCTCCATTTCATCCAGGTTCTCCAGTTTTGTTGAGTATAGCCTTTTGTAGAAGGATCTGATGGTGTTTTGGATTTCTCCGGGATCTGTTGTTATGTCTCCCTTTTCATTTCTGATTTTGTTAATTAGAATGCTTTCCCTGTGCCCTCTAGTGAGTCTGGCTAAGGGTTTGTTTATCTTGTTGATTTTCTCAAAGAACCAGCTCCTCCTTTGGTTGATTCTCTGAATAGTTCTTCTTGTTTCCACTTGGTTGATTTCACCCCTGAGTTTGATTATTTCCTGCTGTCTACTCCTCTTGGGTGAATTTGATTTCTTTTGTTCTAGAGCTTTTAGGTGTGTTGTCAAGCTGCTAATGTATGCGCTCTCTATTTTCATTTTGGAGGCACTCAGAGCTATGAGTTTCCCTCTTAGAAATGCTTTCATTGTGTCCCATAAGTTTGGGCATGTTGTGGCTTCATTTTCATTGAACTCTAAGAAGTCCTTAATTTCTTTCTTTATTACTTCCTTGACGAAGGTATCATTGAGAAGAGTGTTGTTCAGTTTCCACGTGAATGTTGGCTTTCTATTATTTATTTTGTTATTGAAGATCAACCTTAGTGCATGGTGATCTGATAGGATGCATGGGACAATTTCAATATTTTTGTATCTGTTGAGGCCTGTTTTGTGACCTAGTATGTGGTCAATTTTGGAGAAGGTACCATGAGGTGCTGAGAAGAAGGTATATCCTTTTGTTTTAGGATAAAATGTTCTGTAGATATCTGTCAGATCCATTTGTTTAATAACTTCTGTTAGTTTCACTGTGTCCCTGTTTAGTTTCTGTTTCCATGATCTGTCCATTGGTGAATGTGGTGTGTTGAAGTCTCCCACTATTATTGTGTGAGGTGCAATGTGTGCTTTGAGATTTACTAAAGTTTCTTTAATGAATGTGGCTGCCCTTGTATTTTGAGCATAGATATTCAGAATTGATAGTTCCACTTGGAGGATTTTAACTATGATGAGAATGAAGTGCCCCTCCTTGTCTTTTTTGATGACTTTGGGTTGGAAGTCAATCGTATCAGATATTAGGATGGCTATCCCAGCTTGTTTCTTCATACCATTTGCTTGAAAATTGTTTTCCAGCCTTTCATTCTGAGGTAGTGTCTACCTTTTTCTCTGAGATGAGTTTCCGGTAAGCAGCAAAATGTTGGGTCTTGTTTGTGTAGCCAGTTTGTTAGTCTATGTCTTTTTATTGGGGAGTTGAGACCATTGATATTAAGAGATATTAAGGAAAAGTGATTGTTGCTTCCTGATAATTTTGTTGTTAAAGTTGGCATTCTGTTCTTGTGGCTGTCTTCTTTTAGGTTTGTTGAGGGATTACCTTCTTGTATTTTCTAGGGCGTTGTTCCTGTTCTTGTATTGGTTTTTATCTGTTATTATCCTTTGAAGGGCTGGATTCGTGGAGAGATAATGTGTGAATTTGGTTTTGTCGTGGAACACTTTGGTTTCTCCATCTATGGTAATTGAGAGTTTGGCTGGGTATAGTAGCCTGGGCTGGAATTTGTGTTCTCTTAGTGTCTGTATAACATCTGTCCAGGCTCTTCTGGCTTTCATAGTCTCTGGTGAAAAATCTGGTGTAATTCTGATAGGCTTGCCTTTATATGTTACTTGACCTTTTTCCCTTACTGCTTTTAATATTCTATCTTTATTTAGTGCATTTGTTGTTCTGATTATTATGTGTCGGGAGGAATTTCTTTTCTGGTCCAGTCTATTTGGGGTTCTGTAGGCTTCTTGTATGTTCATGGGCATCTCTTTCTTTAGATTTGGAAAGTTTTCTTCAAAAATTTTGTTGAAGATGTTTGCTGGTCCTTTGAGTTGAAAATCTTCATTCTCATCCACTCCTATTATCCGTAGGTTTGGTCTTCTTATTGTGTCCTGGATTTCCTGGATATTTTGAGTTAGGATCTTTTTGCATTTTCCATTTTCTTTGATTGTTGTGCCAATGTTCTCTATGGAATCTTCTGCACCTTAGATTCTCTCTTCCACCTCTTGTATTCTGTTGCTGAGGCTTGAATCTATGGTTCCAGTTTTCTTTCCTAGGGTTTCTATCTCCAGTGTTGCCTCTCTTTGATTTTTCTTTATTGTGTCTACTTCCCTTTATAGGTCTAGTATGGTTTTGTTCATTTCCATCACCTGTTTGTATGTTTTTTCCTGTTTTTTTGTAAGGACTTCTACCTGTTTGATTTGTTTTCCTGTTTTTCTTTAAGGACTTGTAACTCTTTAGCAGTGTTCTCCTGTATTTCTTTAAGTGAGTTATTAAAGTCCTTCTTGATGTCCTCTACCATCATCATGAGATATGCTTTTAAATCTGGGTCTAGGTTTTCGGGTGTGCTGGGGTGCCCTGGATTGGGTGAAGTGGGAGTGCTGGGTTCTGATGATGGTGAGTGGTCTTAGTTCCTGTTAGTAAGATTCCTACGTTTACCTTTCACCATCTGGTAATCTCTGGAGTTAGTTGTTATAGTTGACTCTGTTTAGAGATTGTTCTTCTGGTGATTCTGTTACCGTCTATCAGCAGACCTGGGAGACAGATTCTCTCCTCTGAGTTTCAGTGCTCAGAGCACTCTCTGCTGGCAAGCTCTCTTACAGGGAAGGTGCACAGATATCTTGTGTTTGGACCTCTCCTGGCCGAAGAAGAAGGCCCAAAACAGGACCTTTCTCAGAAGCTGTGTTGCTTTGGCAGGTCCCAGAAGCTGTCAGATTCTGTGGTGCAGACTCTCACCTGTGCAGACTAAAATCCTAAGTTCAGCAGAGGCCTGGAACCAAGGTGGCGCCCGCTGCTCCTGAGGCTGAGGCCTTCCAAGCCAGGCAGACACCTGTCCTCTGGTCCGGACGGTGGCCAGCTGTCTGTGGCCCGCAAAGAGTGCTGACTCAGTGGCTCTGTGCCTCTGCCTGTCCCAGAAGCTGTCCGGGTCTGTGGCGCACCCTCTCACCTGTTCAGACTAATTTTTTAAGTTCGGCGGAGTCCGGGAACCAAGGTGGCGACCACTGCTCCTGAGGCTGAGGCCTTCAGAGCCAGGCGGACACTTGTCCTCTGGTCCGGATGGTGGCTGGCTCCTTATTTTCTTTTTCAATGACCTGTCGATTGGTGAGAGTAGACTGTTGAAGTCTCCCACTATTATTGCGTGAAGTTCAATGTGTGTTTTGAGCTTTAGTAAAATTTCTTTTATGGATGTGGGTGCCCTTGCATTTGGGGTATATATGCTCAGAATTGAGACTTTGGTTTTTGGTGGATTTTTTCCTTTGATGGATATGAATTCTTCCTCACCTTTTTTCTACTATTTGTGGCTGAAATATTATTTTTTGGATGTTAGGATGTCTATGATGTAGGCCTGTGTACTGTAAGCTTTCCCTGAAGATCTTTGGCCTAAACAGGTCTGAGGGTTCAGGAGAAGGGGAGAGAATGCTACCAGGAAGGAGGAATTGTCTCTTCTGTTTCCACTAATGAAGCTGTATCCACCACTGCCGTCTCTTTTGTTGCTCCAAGATGCTCTATGCTGAGTAATCCCTGGCTGAGCTGGTGGGAGGTTGACTAGCCTGGGAGAGGTGGTGGGGAGCTACTTGTGATATTTTGGGAGAGCAGGTTCTTTCCCTGGTGGTGGTCTTACAACTCTTATGACAGAGGCTCTCTGATAATGACAGAGTAATTCTCACTCCTTTATTTATTCTCAATAGGATTTTTATATACAGTCTTGTGGTGGTTCACAGTATGACAGTAGGTGTTTACTATTGGCTTGGTCTATGAGGTCGGGGATATCTCATCTACATGTGGGAAGGATTGGGGTGCTGTATCTATATGACTGAAAGCCACAAACCTCTCTAAAGCAAGAGTGTGGCTACATGACAGTGTCCTGGTCCGGAAGCAGGCAAAGCTTCTACTGTCCCTTCAGGGTCCCCAGGGCTTTAAACCTTAGCTCAACCTTACCAGGCTTCCTCTCACTGCCCACAGCCACACTCTATTCCAGCTTGGTTCTTGTGACTGTTTGCTTGCAAAACTTTTTTCCAGCCTTTTACTCTGAGGTTTGTTTGTCACTGAGGTTTATTGTTTATATGAAGCTAAGGGCTATATCCTGCTTATGTATCCAGTCTTTAGCCAGATCCTTTTTATTAGGCAATTGAGTTCATTGATGTTAAGAGATATTAAAGACAGATGATTATTAGTTCCTGATATTTTTGTTGTTGGAGATGGTATTCCGTGTTTATGATTCTCTTCTATTGCGTTTGTTGTGATATGTTTAGTTTCTTATGTTTTCTTGGGTGTAGTTACCCTCCTTGTATTGGAAATTTTGTTTCAGTATCCTCTGTAGGGCTGGATTAGTAAAAAGATGCTATTATTTAAATTTGGTATGGTTTTGGAATATTTTGCAGGGTATATTAGCTTGTGCTGGCATATATGTTCTCTAAGGGTCTGGATGATATCTGTCTAGGATCTTCTAGCTTTTAGAGTCTCTGTTGCGAAGTATGGTGCAATTCATACAGGTCTGCCTTTATATGTTACTTGGCCTTCCCCCCTTACAGCTTTTAACAGTTTCTGTGCATTTAGTGTTTTGATTATTTTGTGATGAAAGGATTTCCTTTTCTGGTCCAATTAATTTGGTGTTCTGCAGGCTTCTTGTACATTTATGACCATCTCTTCTTTTAGGTTAGGGAAGTTTTCTTCTATGATTTTGTTGAAGATGTTTTCTGGCCCTTTGAGCTCGGATTCTTCACCCTCTTCTATTCCTATTATTTTTAGGTTTGGTCTTTTCATTGTTTCGTGTATTTCCTGGACATTTTGGAGTTGGAACTTTTTTTTTTTCATTTTTTTATTAGCTATTTACTTCACTTACATTTCAAATGTCATCCCAAAGTCCCCTATACAATCCCCCCACCCTGCTCCCCTACCCTCCTACTCCAAATTCTCGGCCCTTGTGTTCCCCTGTACTGGGACATATAAAGTTTGCAAGACCAAGGGGCCTCTCTTCCCATTAATGGCTGACTAGTCCATATTCTGCTGCATGTGCAGCTAGAGACAAGAGCTCCGGGATACTGGTTAGCTCATATTGTTGTTCTACCCATAGGGTTGCACACACCTTCAGCTCCTTAGGTACATTCTCTAGCTCCTCCATTGGGTTTGAAGCTTTTTAAACTTTGTATTTTCTATGCCTAGTATTCTCTATTCTATCTCTCATATTCTGTTGGTAATATTTGCATCTGTAACTCCTGATATCTTGTCTAAGTTGTCCATCTCCTGGGTTTCCACATTTTGTTGTTTCCATATTGTTTCTATTTCAAATTATAGTTCTAAGACTGTTTTATTCAACTCCTTTACCTGCTCTCTCATATTTTCCAGTATTTCTTTAAGGGATTTGTTTGTTTCTACCTATTTGCCTTTGTTTTCCTGTTTCTTTAAAGGGAGTTTGTTATATCTTCCTTAAAGGCATCTGTCATCTTCAAAAATGGGAAGTGAGGCCACTATATTGCTTTTCAGTCATGGTAGAGTATCCAGGGATTGCTCTGGTGGAAGAACTGGGTTCTGATTGTGCCAAATTGCATTGGGTTTGCCACATATGATCTTCTGCTTGACTCTGGCCATCTGGTTCTCTGGTGTTAACTGGCCCGGGTGTCTCTGATTGTAACTGGTCTCCTTGGAGGCAGAGAGCTCTGTAATCTGAGTTAGGGCTGATCTCCTTGGAGACAGGCAGTGTTGCCTCTGATTAGAGTGGGCCTCCAGTGTCTCTGGTTAGGTTAGACCTTCTGTGTCTCTGGTTACTTCAGAAATCCTGTGCCCCTTTTACTGAAGATGTCCTGTGCCCTTGGTCACTATGGAGCTCCTGGGATATTTCCAGGCTGTAGTATTTGTGCAGGTATTGGGCCACTGATCTGACCCTGGTGAGCAAAAGGTGCCGAAGGAAAGTGGAGCTTGGGGGTTGAGGTAGAAGTGGGGGGTAAGTCTCCTGTCAGCTGGGCTGTGTACATGTTCCAGCCTGTGTGGAAATTTGAGTAAGAGAGTCCCCTGTTTCTTTGGTTACTTTGGACCTTCTGGGAGGTAACTAGGCTGTTACATTTGGGCAGGTATTGGGCCACTGATCTAGCCTACTTCTTCTTGATGGATCATGTTTTTGATGTGTTCCAAGATTCAGTTTGTGAGTACTTTATTAAGTATTCTTGCATCAATGTTCATAAAATAAATTGTCCTTAAATTCCTTTTCCTTTTAGTCTTTGTGTGGTTTAGAAATCAGGGTGGCTATGGTTTCATAGAATAAGTTTGGCAATAGACCCTCGGTTTCTATTTTGTGAAATAGTTTGAGGAGTGTTAGAATTAGCTCTTCTTTGAATGTCATATAGAATTGTGCACTAAAACCATATGGACCTGGGCCTTTTGGTTGAGAGACTTTTGATGACTGCTTCTAATTTTTTAAGGGTTATAGGGCTGTTTATATAGTTTAGATGATCTTGATTTAACTTTGATATATTATATCTGTCTAGACAATCATCTGTTTCATTAAGGTTTTCCCTTTTGGTTGAATACAGGTTATTCAAGCAAGACCTAATGATTCTTTGAATTTGTCCAGTGTCTTTTGTTAGATCTCCATTTGCATTTCTGATTTTGTTTATTCAGGTATTGTCTCTCTACCTTTTGGTTAGTTTGGATAAAGATTTGGCTAACTTGCTAATTTTCTCAAAGAACCAGCTCTTGGTTTCGTTGATTCTTTGTACTGTTTTATTTGTTTCTAACAGATTGATTTCAGCCCTGATTTTTATTATTTCCTACCCTCTACTTCTGTTATGTGTCCTTGCTTCTTATTTTTTTTTCCTACAGCTTTCAGGTGTACTTTTAAATTGCTGGTATGGGAACTTTCTAATTTCTTTATGGAGGCTCATAATATTTTGAACTTTCCTCTTAGCACTGCTTCCATTGGGTCCCATAAATTTGGGTATGTTGTGCCTTCATTTTCATTGAATTCCAGAAATTCTTTGTTTTCTATTTCTTCCCTGACTCAGAGATCATTGTGTTCTGGATAGCCGTGGTAATCTATTTTGATTCTAATTTTGCTGTCCTGGGGGTGTTGCAGATGAGGAGTGAATCATTTATCATAGGTGACTTCTTGTGTCCCTTCTCCCCATTTTAACTGGTAAAATAAAGGGTAGAGCAGGTGACTGGGCAGTAGAAGGGAAAGTGGAGCTGCAAATTTGGGAAAAGAAGGGAGAGAGGAAGGGAGAGACGACTATGGAGGAGGAGGGAGAGGAGGAGGTGCAAAGACAATAGTGCAGAACAATGTGGCCTGGAAAAATCAAAAGTTATAAGGAATCTCATACATGGGGAATTTAGTGATGCAGTGATAGATCTGCCCAATCTAGGAATGTAGCTTGTATTCCTATTAATTGAGTTGTGATTTCTTTGCCCTAGCTTTTCTGGGCTGGAGATTTACTAGACATCATTGAGTAGACAGTTGTTCAATTTCCATGAGTGTGTAAATTTTCTCATTGTTTCCGTTGTTGTTGAAGTCCACTTTAATCCATGTGGTCTCATAAGATACAAGGTTTTATTTTAATTTTCTTATATCTGTTGAGGCTTCCTTTGTGACTGACTATATGGTCAATATTGGACGAAGATCCAGGAGGTGCTGAGAATAAGGTATATTCTTTTGTGTTTGGGTGAAATATTCTATAGATGTCTGTCATGTCATTTTGAATCATTATATCTGTTAGTTTTATTATTTCTCTGTTTAGTCTTTATCTGAATGACCTGTCAATTGGTATGAGTGGAGTGTTGAAGTTTCCCAGTAATAATGTGTGGGTATCTATGTATGATTTAAGTTTTAGCAATATTTCCTTTACAAATGTGGGTACCCTTATTTGGGGGGCATAGATGTTCAGAATTGAGATATCATTTTGATCCATTTTTTTTCTTTGATGAATATGAAGTATCCTTCCCTGTCTATTTTGCTTTTCCTTGTGCCTTTTGGTTCATCTTGTTGATAGTCTATTTAATTAGATGCTAAAGTAGCTATATCAGCTTGCTCCTTGGGTCCATTTGTTTGGAAAAAAATAAGCCATTTTCTCTGAGGTAATGTCTATTTTTATGGCTGAGATGTGTTTCTTGTTTGCAGCACAATGATGGATCCTGTTTTCACATTTATATGTTACCTGACCTCTTGCTCTTGCTGCTTTTAATATTCTTTCTTTGTTCTGTAGATTTTGTGTTTTGATTATTATTGTCTGTGAGGGCTTTTTTTTTTCCCCGTCCTATCTAATGGCATTCTATAAGTTGTTATATTTATATGTATCTCTTTCTTTAGGTTGGGAAAGTTTTCTTCTATAATTCTGTTGAGAATATGTTTGTGGACCTTAGAGCTGGGACTCTTCACCTCTTCCATTCCTATTATTCTTATTAATGTTTCTGGATCTGTGGTCTGTATGGTTCAGGAACATCAGGTTTGCTGGAGTTGGGTGGAGACATGTCGCGAGAATGTAGTTCTCCCTTAGATAAGAGGCTGCTCAGGGCAGCTTGGTTTGGCCCAGAGGGCTCTGATAGCAATGAAAATGGGTCAGGGAAGGGAAGCTTTCAGGAATGGTTCAGGAGTCTGATGAAGGGGGGGAGAGGTGGTGGGAGAGTAGGAGTCTCTCTCAGATAGCAGGCTGTTCAAGGCAGCTTGGCTTGGCCCATGGGGTTCAGCAAGCAGAGAAGCTGGGTGGGAAAAGTGATGCTATCCTCTATCATCCAGGAGTCTGATGAAGGTAGAGGAGAGGTGGTAGGAGAATAGAGGTCCCTCAGGAATCGCAGGCTGCTCGAGGCAGCTTGGACTGGTTGAGAGGGCTCCCCAATTTGACTTTTGATAAGTTCATACCCAATAACATGGCTGTTCTGGCAAGAGATCATAGCTAAAATTTTTCTGGGTCTATATAATCTGGCTGGAAAGTAGATATTCTAGATTACTGTATGATCTGTCTAGAATATAGACAGGCCCTTACACCTTTAATAGCAAACAATGTAGGTAAGTTTAATTTGTAGAAAGAAACCATTATGTTTGCAAGTGACATTTGATTGAGAGAATGTGGGGAGCGGGTGTGGCGGCAGTCCCAAAGGCGCCAGGGACTGCAGCTAAGTCATATGACTTGCACCTGACTTTCTCATATAAGACACAAACATCTTGAGTGCTGCGCAGGTGTACCAGGATACAGGTGAATCCAATTTGGTGGAGATTTGCCCCTGCTGCCCTGATTAGCTGCAGCCTCGTGACTGGCGAGGGGGCGTGGCCTGCGGTGCGTGGATGAGAGAGAGTATAAAAGGAGTGAGAGGCCCAGGGTTTGGGGAGATATAAACAAGAAGAATCAGGACTGAATAAACTGCTGTTAGAAGGACTGGTGGTCGCGTCGTTCTTGCTGGTCGAGAGCGGGCGCTACAAGAGAAGACTAACAAATTAGAGCAAGGTTTGTCAGAATGACTCAGACAGAAGATACACCCATCTCAGGAGAACAGCACAGGAATGATGTAGCTGCCAGCATCCATGGAGAAGTGGGTACCTGGAAGGAGAGCTGGGGATGGATGGGATGAGAGACAAATGAGACCAAGACAAAGTTTTTGATCAAGGCCCAATGCTTAATTCATAAGTCTTAATTTAAAGCGGGGAACCAATCCCTCACTTTGCCAGAATATCCTCAGGAAAACAACCTCAGCTGATCAGCAGGTAGTGTTTTCTTGCAGGAAGCTGCATATGTGGCAAGACTATAGATATCACCTAGGTTGGAAGACTCCACCCTATATGGGCTAGGCAACTGTGGCAAAACAAGGTCTGATTTAGCCTGCTCAAGGTTGCTGGAAGGGCACAGAAAGAAAGGTAACTTAAGAACATCACAGGGAGAGAGAACAAGCTAGAGCTAGACATAGGTGGTGGTGGTGGTGGTGGTGTTTGTCGTCTTGTTATGTGTGCCTGTGAGGCAATTTTCCCAGGACATTTTTACAGAGACAGTTTGCAGAGAGAACAAGCTAGACACAGAGGATGACAGGATGAGCCAGAAAATGAGAATTAGCCAGAAGATTAGAACAGACTGCCACCACTGTATGATGCCAAGCAGAGCAACTTATTGAGGAGCTGAGCGAAGTTGAATGAAATCCATCAGCTTGGAAGATTATACTGTGTGGAGGCTAGAAGCTTCCAAGCCTTGAACAAGAGATAATTATAACAGAGAAACTGTCTGCCCAAACTGTGCATCTGAAGAGCTTGGGAACGGCTCTCATCTCAGTCCACTATCTGTGGAAATAAAGCAACATTTACAGTTCATATCATGTAACGGCTTTAGAATAGGCCTCACATTCTAAAAAAGGATAAAATCACCCTGGTATATGGAAAGGTCATTTCAACCTTGGAAAGATTTCTATTGGCCATGCCTCCAGTTGCCCTACTTCACCCTGCCCTGCAAGCCTAGACCCTGGTGGGAAGTGCATTAGTAGGTAGCTATATGGCTAGACCCAGGCATGCCTGTGTAATTTTACATGCTCAACCCCACGGATTATCACTCAGTTCATTTGTTTTACCTCTGTCCCATAAACACTGTGAGTGGTCTCTGCCATGCAGTGTTTTGGACACTGCAAGGACCAGAGGCAGCAAATGAACAGATCTTATCCTCATGGAGTTCTCAGCCTAGTGTGGGAAATGAGCCATATAGCCATGTAGCTATTAAGTCAGTATGAAATATTTTCACATTGGTAAGTGATAAGAGGGAGCATGACAAGGCCTAGCTTCAAGGAAATGAAATTCCAGGGTGAGCATTCTTTTCAGAGAGTCAGAATAGCCAGGAAAGTTATCAAGGAACCTTTGGGTGTGGAATGAAAACATTCAGGTAGAGTGTGGCCTCCAGCAGCAGTCAAGAGAAATATGCATTCCAGCTAAAGTGATGACAGTTGCTGAGGCTCAGTTGTCAGAGAAGACCTTGCATGCATGAGGAGAAGCAGCTGGGATAGAGGCGTGGCTGGAACTGATGGAGGGAGGCAGAGAACTGTGAGGTGATTTTCTAGAAGTCATAGTGGAGTCAGAAAGCTCAAAGCTCTGCAGGTTACAAACTCTACAGGTGAATTTTGCCTTTACCTTGAGTGAGAGAAGGAGATATTTTTGGCATTTATACAGTTAAGCTTATTATATTTAAATAGGATCACATTAGAAACACTTAACTTGTTTAACAACTGTTTTATTATTAGGCTAATATAATTATTAATGAAATATATAATTACATCTTAGACAGATGTTTTGCTATTGATTGGGGTTAAAATTAATTGTATTTCTTGTGTGTCTCCCAAGTATGTCATGCAATTTGCTATTATTTACTGTGTGCACTCAAATGGAATTTTTCTCAGTTTTCTGGATCTTTTAATGATTTTCTTCAGATAGACTCCAAAGGAAAACTGTAGATCACAGTTTCAGGTTTTACTTTCCAGATTTCGTTATCTGATGGTGATGAAATGCCCAATGGATAATAAGAAAGTGATCGAAAACGACAATAAGTCTTTTGTTTTAGGCTTTAGCTGCTTTAAAACTCTCTAGGGAATTTATGTTAGAATTGCGGAGAGTTAAGAAATGGGTTTTTGGTAATGCACCAGTGGGTAGTGAATCTAACGTTTGTCACATATAAAATACATTTCACTGTTCAAATGGCCTTATGTACAATATAAGGCTTATACTTGAATTCTATCTGAGTAAATTAGATATCCATATATACAGGAAATGTTCAACGTGTGTGTGCAATGCATGACACTATTCCCTACATTCCAAGCTAAACTGATAAAAATGGAAAGGTCTATTTAGACTAACATTTATTGTTAAGCACACAGTCAATAAATCTTACTTTGTGGATGTATTGCGATTAAACAGATATGTTCAGAGTTTTCTTTTTCTTGGCATTACTGGAGGCAGATACAAGACATGCATCAATAACTTAGGTTTTTCTATTGCTCTGAAGAGACATCATTATTATGCTCTCAATGCTAAGTCTCATAAAAGAAAGCAATTAATAGGGGCTGGCTTACCGGTTCAGAGGGTTAGTCCATTCTCATCATGGTGGGAAGCATGCTGGAACACAGGCACAGGTGCTGGAGAAGTAGTGAGAGTTCTACATCCAGATTGGCAGGCAGCAGGAAGAATGAATGACACTGGTCCTAGCTGGAGCATTTGAAACTTCAAAGCCAGTGACACACCTACTCCAACAAGGCCACACCTCCTAATTATGCCTTTCTCTGTGAGCCTATAAGGGCCATTTTCATTCAAACTACCCCAGCCAGTGCAAAGAATTCTTTTCTTTCTAACAACCAGCAACCATACATCTCTTAATATCTTCTATTGCCTTAGAGAAGCAGGGCTATCTCTGGAACGCTATTACTCTTATGACGTTCATCTCTGATTGAATTGCAACATAGTTCAACATGAAGCCATAGTTGCGTTTCAAAGGAAAATAGAATGCATTTTAATTGTTTATAACTATTTGAGATACAGACACACTAATCATAAAAGATGGAGGTCAAATATCTCTTTTATAGTTGTCAAAACACAAATTGGACTACCTGCCTTCTGTACCTTCTTCCACATGCAGAGGATAACTGTAAACCACCTTGGGAAAAAACTTAAAGGTTTATTGCATGCCCAACTCTTCTCAACCTTGATAATGGAGAAAAATATTGACAGATATGATTTATTGAAATATGAATTTTATTGGACAATGGCGATACATAATTTGTGGCTAGAGAAAATATGATTTCACTTGGCACAGCTTGTAAATTGAATACCATATCAAAGCCCAATTTTAAATGGATTATAGTTTATGGAGTAAATACTTAAAATACTGTTTAACTCTGTAGACTATTGAGGTCAACTGTGAACTCCCCACTTATCTCATCTCAGAAAGCAAAAACATATATTGAAAGATGTTGGACCCTCATCAAATGGGGCCGTAACACTTCTGACTTCCTGATAATCTTCCTGTCTCCATTGCAAAGAAAGTTTCACCATAACAGAAGATAAATAAACTAGCTTGTTTAAAGGGAACTTTTAAAAAGTGAGTATATGAGGCTGGAAGTTGTGGAGCAGCCTTTAATCTCAGTACTAAGGAGGCAGAAGAAAGAATATCTCTGAGTTCAAGCACAGCCTAATCTACAGAGAGTAACAGGCCAGAACTGGCTATTTAGTGAGACCTTGTCTCAAGAAAATAATAATTATGAGTATATGAATACTGTTTCTTTAACTAAAAAAGAAAAATTCAAAATTTTAAAAAACATTAGGTAGAATATGTCAGACCTCCTTTCTTTCTTTTTATTGGATATTTTATTTATTTACATTTCAAATGTTATCTCCTTTCACGGTTTCCCCCTGGAAACCCCCTATTCCATCCTCCCTCTCCCTGCTTCTATGAGGGTGCTTCCCCACCCATCCACCCACCCACCCACTCCCACCTCCCCACCCTGGCATTGCCCTATACTAAGGCATCGTCAAGCCTTACCAGGACCAAGGGCCACTCCTCCCACTGATGTCCAGCAAGGCCATCCACTGCCACATATGTGGCTGGGGCCGTGGGTCCCTCCATGTGTACTCTTTGGTTGGTGATCCAGTCCCCAGGGAGCTCCAGGTAGTCTGTCCTGTTGAACTGTTGCGCCACCCCCCCCCATGGGCCTGCAAAACCCCTCAGCTTCTTCAGTCCCTTCTCCAACTCCTCCATCCGGGACCTGCGGTCAGTCCAATGGGTGGCTCTGAGCATCTGTCTCTGTATTTGTCAGCCTTTGGCAGACACTCTCAGGAGACAGCCATATCAGGCTCCTGTCAACAAGCACTTCTGATCATCTTCAATAGTGTCCAGGTTTGGTGACTGTATATGGGATGGATCCCCAGGTGGGGCAGTCTCTGCTCCACACTTTGTCTCTATATTTCCTCCTGTGAGTATTAGTAAGGGTTTTATTGATATAAACAGACAACATGACCAAGGCAAGTCTTATTTGGAAAATATTTAATTGGGGCTTGTTTACAAGATGATAAGTTCAGTCCACTATCATCAGAGTAGAAGCATGGCAGCTTCCGGGCAAGCAAGGTGCAGGAGAAGCTGAGAGGTCTACATCTTCTTCTGAAGGCTGGCAGGCAGGTAAGACTGGTCTCTGGGCAGATAGGATGAGGGTCTGAAAGTCCGCACAAACAGTGACACACTTCCTCCATCTAGGCCACACCTCCAAATATTGCCAGTCCTTGAGTCAAGAATATTCAAATACCCATATTCCACTCCCTGGACTCTATAGACTTGTTCAACCATATGAGTCTGTGGGGGCCATACCTAGACATAGGATAATAAAAAATACATTTAGTCTGACTTCCAAAGTCCCCATGGTCTATAGCAGTTTCAACAATGTTAAAAGTTCAATGTATCTTCTGATATTTATCCGGTCACTTAACTATAATCCCCAAAGCATGACACAAAACAGCTGGACAAATTCCAAACCCTGCATCTCCATCTCTGATGTCAAAGCAGCCTTCAGATCTCCACCCCTTTTCATCTTTGTTGACTACAACAATGTTCTTTCTCATAGGCTGGATCCACTCCCTGCTAGCTGCTGTCCTCAGCAGATATCTATTCTACAGCTCTGAAATCTCAAATATCTTAGGGTCTCCAAGGCAACTTCGGTGTTACAGCTTCTTCTTCTAATGTCTGGGATTCACACATGGTCTTGTGGGCTGGTGTCACTTCTCCAGCTCTGTCCTCTGTAGCAATCTAAGCTCAAATTGATGCATTCCACTGCCACTGCTGTTCTTGGTGATCATCCCATGGTACTAGCATCACCAATACACTGGGGCCTTCCACTGCAACTAGGCTTCACCAATAGCCTCTCATAGGCTCTCTTCATGGTGCCAAGCCTCACCATGACCCCTTCAGTTCTGGGCTGTCATCTTCAATTGAGGCTGTGTTTTCCCCAATGTCCTTCCCTAGCCTCTCACAGTGCCAAGCCTCAGGTGTTTTTCATGACCCCTTCATGCCTTCAAAACCAGTAGTACTACCTGTGTGAATCTTACACATTATTAAATACAGTTGCAGTACAAAGTATAACCTTGGCTATCTCTGGAACACAGCTTCTTTGTGATCTCAGAAAACACTTCCCAGAAGATTTCATGTCAATGATGGTAGTCTCTCCTTAATCTCCACTAATTTCTTAGCTCTAGCTAACCAGCATCAATTGTCCCAGTTGTCTCCTTCTCTTGACTATAAATCCACAGACAAATGGGTGAATCTGCTTAGTTCTGATGTTTGCTGGGGCTGGAATATGGCTCCCTTGTTCTGTTATATTATCACCAGCTTTCTTTTTTAAATGAATTTATTCTCTGCCTAAGTTTGGATATCCTGGAACTTGCTCTCTAGATTGACTTTGAACTCAAAGATCTGCATGCCTGTCTCCTAAACTCTTGGATTAAAGGTGTGATCCACCATGCCTGGATTTAAGTTTTTCTGTACTTGGTACTTGCTCTTTACCAGGATGGCCTTGAATTTAGAGATAATCTTGCTATTGCTTCTTGGGATTAAAAGTGTGGTATTACCCTGCCTGGACATAAATTTAGCTGGGTGGTATCTTGCCCCAAGGTCACCACTCCCTTACCTCAATTTAATATCTTTGAACAAAGGATTCAGTTTAATTTCACTTCCTGGTGCCCCTTTAATACTTGAACCATATATTTTATTCTTTTTCCATTGTGAGCTTGCTATACTTGTTCAAAATGCTCATCATGAGACTTAGAGAAAAAAAAAAAACTCTCTTCTAGGCTTTTGTGAGATTTCATTTGTCAATGTAATTAATAAAAATCTCTTTACCTTAGCCTCAGTTCATATCAGGGCAAAAAGCAGCCACATTCTTCACAAAAATACCACAAAAACAGTCTCTAGGCTGCATACTGAAATTCTTCTTCGATGAATCCTTTTGAGCCAGATCTGCATAGTTCAAATCACTCTCAGCAACAAAGTCTTCCATATTCCTACTAGGATGTCCCATTAAGCCCCCACTTAAAGCATTCCATTACTTTCCAAATCCAAAGCCTCAAAATCCACATTCTTCCAAACAAAGCATGATGAGACCTATCACAGCAATACCAGTACTTGGTACCAACTTCTCTATTCGTCAAGGTTCTCTAGAGTTAAAGAACTTATGGAATGTGTCTCTATATTAACAGAATTTATTGTGATGACTTAGTCTGTAGTCCAACTAACCCAACAATGGACTGCTGTGGATGGGAAGTCCAAGAATCTAGTAGTTGCTCAGTCTCATGAGGCTAGTTGTTTCAGCTGGTCTTCTGTGGAAGTAGGTCCCAACAGATGTGCTGGCAAGTAAGTGCAAGCAGAGAGTGAATCTTCCTTCTTCCAATGTCCTTATGTAGGTGTCCCACTAAAGGTGTGGCCCAAATTAATGTAGGGGGTGGTCTTGTTCTTTTCCATCCTTATTTTCCATATAGAGTGAGTAGACTAAACTAGCAAAGAGAAATATTCTTTTGTTTAGAAGTTTCTACCTTCTGTTGTGTAAATTTTCCTGAAAATATATGAACAAGTATATGTTTACTCCAAGTAAGATGTTGAGTGAAACAAAGCCAACATCATTGCACCTGATTTTAGCTTAGTGAACCGATGAGTTTGTTGAGGTCACTGAAAGGAGCACAGATGATTCAATGTCAGCTCCATTACCAGAAAGCCTTACTCAGTGTTGATAATGATTAATGAAAACTACGTCCCTAGAGCTCTCTGACCAACTTGCAGGAATCCCCACTGAAGGAAACCCCTCACTCCTGCCTGCAATTGTTCACTACTTGTAGAACATTGGGGATGGCCATGTGACTTTTGTGAATTCCCAGAGTTTCATTAGTCTTAAATTGTGATAGTCCTTGAGTTTTATAAACCCTCTTCCTCCTTCTAGGATGGAATACTTTAATCTGAAAGAATATCTAACAAAACCTTCTAATGAGATCTTCAGAATGCCCCTGGGCACAGTATTCAGAGTTCATGATTCCTCAAGAAACAAATAAACCCCGTATCTGGTACCAACTTCTGTCTTAGGGTTTTAATGATGTGAACACTATGACCAAGGCACCTTTTATAAGGACAACATTTAATTTGGGCTGGCTTAGAGGTTCAGAAGTTCAGTCTACTATCATCTAGGCAGGAGCATGGCAGCATCCAGGCAGGCATGGTACAGGAGGAGCTGACAATTCTACATCTTCATCTGAAGATCAGGAGTAGAAGGCTGACTCCAATTTGATTAGGAGAAAGGTCTTAAAGCCCATGCCCACAGTGATACACTTCCTCCAATAAGGCCATACCCACAAATAGTGCTGCTCCCTGGGCCAAGCATATTCAAACTGCTATACAACTTATTAAACTGTTTTTGAAACTAAGATCTTCTCATTTTAATTCTTTACATGTATTAACAAATGATCTCATTACAGCGATAAAATAACTTGAGAAAAGAACCTTAGGTAAGGAATAGGGTCACAGCTTAGCCTCACATTTCAAAGTTATCGTTTACCACAGAGGAAAAACATGGGATCAGGAGTTTAAGGTAGATGGTCACATTTTGACATTTTTGTCCACAATCTGGAAGCAGAAAGCTATGCTTATGCTCAGTTCCTCTAGTAGTTTGAAATGAGAACGGAACCCATAGGCTTATATATTTGGATACTTGGTTCCCTGTTGTTGGAACTGCTTAGGAAGGATTAGGAAGTGGTCTTATTGAAGGAAGTATATCACTGGAAGTGAGCAATGAAGTTTCAAAAGGTTATTTTATTATTGCAAGTTATTTTTCTTTACCTCCTTCATTTGATTTGAGATGTGAGCTCTCAGCTCTTCTTGCTGCCATGCCCTTGTTCCAGTATCATGGACTTTAACCCTCTGAAACTATAATTCAAATTAAATGCTTTCTTCTGTAAGTTGCTTCAGGTATGGTGTTTACCACAGCAATAGAAAAGCAAGTCACACAGTTTTCTTTGTCCTCTTTATGTTGTCAAGGACCACAGTCCACTGAATGATGCTACCCACCTTTAGGATGGGTCTTTCTGCCCCAAGTTACCTAAATTAGAATCTACCTCACAGACATCCCTAAAGGGTTGTTTACATGGTGCTTGTAAATATCTAGTTGATAATCAAGATTAACTATATGCTCTATAACAATAAGATGTAAAAATGTAAAGCAGATGATGTTACTTTCCTGTGTAAATACTCCAAAGACTTTGTATAACAGATGATATAAAAATTTTTATGATAGCCTATCTCTAAAAGTGGTAGATCATTTGTTCTTAATTAGAATGGCACTGTTTCTAGGCATGAAAACAGATCCTTTTTGTGGAAAGTGGAAAAGCAAAAGAGCAAACCTTGCTTTGTGGCCCAAAGTTTATCTGTATTTGATAAAACCTTATTTCTTATGATTGAATTTCTTTTATGTTTTGCTTTCTTGGATATTATATGATCAACGTTTGCCAGTGAGTTCATGAATTAAACAGATGCAGCAAAAGTCCTACCAAATAATGGCAAATGGCTGAATGTACCTTTGTAACTGGGCAAAACAGTGTTAAGGTGTAAGGTTCCTTTATCTTATAGTCTTGCTGAGACCAATCCAGGTTTAACTAGAATCTGATCTCACATTCTGAACACTTGGGGCTATACCCAGGTCCCTAACAGGCTAGACTAAACACATTTAATTAGCTATACACGGTGTCTGAGTGGTCATCTCTGATGAGCTCTTCATACCATCTGGAGTATTTACAATTCAGTGATCATTCATGAAGTCATGCATTAAGAAGTAACTTATGTATGTCTACTGGCTGCCCTCACCTTTTCTCATGCATTATCTTTAATATATTTGTGCCTTATGCTTTTTACATTTTAACCAAGCAGAAGCTGTATAACTTGTCACTATTTATAAGTTATAAAGAGAAAATGTATTGACGTTATATGTGTATCTAGCAATGCATTTTCTTACATTAAGCAAAATTTAAATGTTATACTTACTTAAATAATATCTAGGAAGTTAAATTTCTCCCTAAATATATTTCATTTATGTATTAAATTATCAAATAATGAATTTTAAACAATTTATATAATAATAAATGTCTAATTTTCTATTGTATACTTTTATAAATTGATAATTTATGCATACAATTTTCTGTTATAATTTACATAGATAAATAAATTGCAGTAAAGCTGTATGTCAGTTATACTTGTTGGATACCAACTCTTTAATTTTTAACTTTCAGTTTTCACTCATTTTTAGTCATAGATAAAATTTACTATTTTATAAATTAACAAACACATATACAGATACAATGTATTAAAATGATACAGAACATGTTAATGGCATTACATTTTCACAAAGAAACAATTGGGAAACATATTATAAGAGCTTCTTACTTTGAGGGTTGTTTTTCTTCTTTTTGAGAGTGTACCATTATGTAGTCATGACCCTCTTGCCCTAGTCTCTCCAGAGCTAGGATTTTAATTATGTACCACTATGCAAGGTTTAAAGTACTGCTCTGGGTTATTACTTTTTTTTGAGTGTTTATGACAGCCACACTAATATTGCCTGTACATTCTCAAAGGTAACAAGTTTGTTTTGAATTTGAAAACTTTTGCAGTAAAAGTATTTCTTACTTATAGTGCTTTTCACAACCTTTCCAAGTTGATGTCTTTCCTGTCTTGACTTAAACATCACTTGCTCAAAGTTTTTTTGTTTGTGTTTTTGAGACAGGGTTTCTCTGTGTAGCTCTAGCTGTCCTGGAACTAACTCTGTAGACCAGGCTGTCCTGGAACTCAGAAGTCCACCTGCCTCTGCCTCCCAAGTGCTGGGATTATAAGTGTGTGCCACCACTGCAAGGCTTTTTTTTTAAACCCATGATCCTGTTGTTCTATTTTTCACTGTAGGACATCATGTGAATTATTTTTAATAGAATGTGGTGTGTGTGTGTATGTGTGTGTGTGTGTGTGTGTATGTATGTGTGCATGTATTTAAATGTGTATAGCACATGAGTATACAAGCACATGGCCTGAAGTCATTAAGATGTTTCCTTCAATTTCCAGATAGAATCTCTCAATGAATCTCGAGTTCACAAATTTGTTCAGAAAACTCTAGTGGTTCTCATGTCTCCACCTCCCCAGTACTGTGACTACAGATGCAAGTTGCAATGCCCAGACTTTTCTTTGGATGCTGGGGACTCAGTATCACGTTATTACATTGTCCTGTAACTACTTTACTGGCTGAACCATCTCTATAGTCCCAGCTCATTTGTCAGTTTTACTCAAAGAAAAAATCATCTTGAGCACAACAACATTGTGTCTCATTCAGTTACATCCTAGTACCTTAAAAAGGACCTAGAACTCTGCTTCTCAAGTTGTGGGTTATAACTCTTTTGACAGTCATATATCAGATACCCTGCATATCATATATTTACATTATAATTCATAATAGAAACAAATTACAGTTTTGAAGTAGCAACAAAAGTAATTTTATGGTTGAGGTCACTATAGCAAAAGAAGTTGCAGTGTTAGAAAGGTTGATAACTACTGACCATAACATAGCCAGTAATTTGTTGAATCAATGAAACATTACATGAAATTACTATATTTAAAAAAATTAACTTTAGTTTTTCCTTAGCTTACCTCAAAGATAGGCTGCAATCTGTAAACTAAACAACCCTTTCCTCATCCAAGCTGCTTTTGGTCAGTGTTTTATCACAGGAGCAAAAAGGAAATTATTAAAACAATTTGTATCCATCAGGGAAATGCAAATAAAAACATTTGTAATTTTTCTAGCTGTAGTGGTTTAAATAAGAATGTCCCTCACAGGCTCATATATTTGAAAGCTTAGTCATCAGGGAGTAGAATCTTTGGTAGGGTTATGAGATATGGCCTTTTTGGAGTAGTGTTGGACGCCCAACATGCCTGCAAGTAAGACGCCACAATAGGGTCCTTCTGGACACGTTTATTGGGAGAGCTTGATTGCAGAGGCGAAAAGCCCCTGAACCCAGAACTGGTGCTGCTTATATAGGCCTAGGAGAGACGTGTCTCACACCCAGATTGGTTATGCTTACTATCTCATTTGCATGTCTCACATCTGATTGGTTAACATACCTCATTTGCATGTCTCTAATCTGATTGGTTAATTCTCAAAACCTCATCTTGGCAAAAAACTTTACTGCATATGTACACATTGGGTGTCTACCCAAACTTATGCGTGGTAGCCAGGAGTAGCCAGCATCACCCTGCAATGGCACATGTGGCTTCCCACAGAGTAGGTGTGGCCTAGATGGAGGAAGTATGTCATGGGGGTGGCTTTAGATTTCAAAAGCCCATGGTAGGCCCAGTTTTCCATTTCTGCACGTGAATCAGGATGTAGTCACAGCTACTGCTCCAGTTACATGCCTAGCACCATGCTTACTGCCATGATGATAATGGACTAAGGCACTAAAACTGTAGGCAAGCCCCAATTAAATGTTTTCTTTTATAAAAGTTGCCTTGATCATGGTGTCTCTTCACAGCAATAGAATACTAAATAATCCAGACTTGAACAGACACCAGCCCACCACCATGCTAGTGGGACTCATTGTCACATGTGGCTTAGGTCCAGAGTCTTCCTAGATTTTGCTCTAGCACTCACCTAAGCCATTCCTCCCAGCCCATCTCCATTACTTTGTGCTCTCCATTCTCTTCTATTGACCCATGGCCAATATGGCTGAGACATAGGTAGGCTGCTACTGTTGAGGTACATGATAGGGAATGCCTTGGGGAACTGTGAGAGAAGCTAGAGAGGTTCCAGAGGAAAAGGAAGAGGCTGTTGCTCCAACTCCTTAGGTGGATTTTGTTCCCTGTATTTTTCTTGGATGTGATTTCATTACTCCTGTGTCAAGTATTTACATTCAATTCATAAGGCATGTTTATTCATTCATGTTAAATGCTGGAAGACAACTACAGAGCCGAGTCTGGTGGAAGGATAGGCTGAGTGTTTTCTTCAGTGTACCCTGAATCTGGTTATGGCCTTCTGCCTTGCTTTCAAGCTTTCTCAGATATAGTCTATAATAGGTGCTAGGCATTTGTGTTTAAATTGGTCTGTCTTAAGAAAGTTCTCTGAAAGAGCTGCTCGGTTAATATTTAGCATGTGCTTGCTGGCTTTTATGTTTTTCTGAACTCAAACAGCCTTCCTTAAATCATTGCTTACTTTATTAAATTTGTGAATAAAAACACTGAAACTGAAATAAAGTTGTCTACAGTATTAGATTGTATTCTACTTCATTCTTTAAAGTCTTCAAATCCTAGGTCTTACAGAGAGATCTGCATAGGACAATGAATGTTGACAAGCTGGCTGTGCCTTACTTCATCTTCTTGATTCTAGTCTCTTTAAATTCCCCTTAAACCTACCCCTTGCCTGCCCACCTGAACCCCTCCTTGAAGCCCATATCCATTCCCTTGGGATTCATCACTGTAGTGGCTATTCCTGGATGTCAGCTTGATTACATTTAGAATGAACTACAATCCAGAATTGGAAAACTCACCTGTGAACCTGATCTTGAGGCTGGAAGATACAAGTTTCTGACATAGATCTTGGCATGGAGATCTTGAAGCATAGTGGCTATGAGTCCCAGGAGACTAAGGCAAGGAGACCTCTTAGTTCAAGGTCATTTGGAACAAAGCAAATCCCAGATTCAGGAATGGTGACACATACCTTTAATCTGAGCCACACCTTCTGCTGGAGACCTACATAAGGACAATGGAAGAAGGAAGATCCTCTCTTCTTCACCTGCTTGCCTTGTAGGACTGAGAAACTGTTAGATCCTTGGACTTCCATTCACAGGTGCTGCTGACCATTGTTGGGGAGTTGGACTACAGACTGTAAGTCATCAACAAATTCCCTTACTATACAGAGACTACCCATAAGTTCTGTGATTCTAGAGAACCCTGACTAATACAATCACTAACTGCCACTAATGTACAATAATTCTGCCTTGCCTGCCCCTAAGAGCCAGATCCTAAACCCTACCTAGAAGACGTCCAGAGTCAGTCTCCACTCCTCAACTGCTAGCCTATTACCTATACAACCCACTGAATTGATCTGGGACAGCTTATGGTTTGAACAGAGTTGCAACCAGAAAATCCTATCCAGTACAAGTTGGAATCCGAATATTAAAATCCTGAGTGACTCAAAGAATGAGAACCAAGTATCATTCTGATGGTTGACAACTTGTCAGATAGGAGTAATAGCAACCAAAGAACTAAATGCCCACCCAAAAGGCAAAAATAGATACACATACACCAAGGAACACCATAAGAATCCTAAATCTAGATATTTAGATCCCAATGCAAAAAACAAACAAACAAACAAAAAAAAACAAACAAAAAAAAACAAACAAACATAAAGAGTGACGACAATATGCCTCCACCAGAAACAACCCCTTACTATAATATTCCCTAAGAAAGAATAATTTAGATTGAAGTATGTGGTAAGGACTTCAAAATAGCAATTATGCATATGTTCAAGGACCTTAAAAGGATATGAATAAATGTCTCACTGAGAACTCTGAAGACAAAAATAGTTGACTGAGGAAATGTAAACAATTCAACTATGAAAATACAATATGACAAAGAAGTAGAATGACTAAATTAACCCAAACTGAAATAAGACTTGAAAATAAAAACTCAGGAAGTCAAACAAAGACCTCAGAGAAAAGCCTCATCAACTCATTTAATGAAGTGAAAGAATTTAAGGTCTGGGGAACAACGTGGAAGGAATGGATATCTCTGACATTGGAAATATTAGATCTTAAAGATCTAGGAACAACAGTGTGGGTTGGTACCCAGGGGGTCCCCCTTCTTAGAGGACAAGGGGAGGGGGTGAGGGAAAGATTGTGAGGAAGAGACTGTGAGGAGGGGCAGCTGTGATTGGGATATAAAGTGAATAAGTAAATAAAATAAATAAGTAAATGGAAAAAATCTAGACACAAAACATCAGACTATCTGGAACACTATGTTTTGGGTTTTTGTTTGTTTGTTTGTTTGTTTGGTGTCACGGCACTCTGGTGGAGTCTGCTTGACAAAGCGAAAGCTGGGAACCTGGTTCATGAAGCAAAGAGTTTCAAGGAAACTCCCATCCCGGGGACCTGGCATTTTCTCCCTAATCTATATAAACCATAAAATTAATTTTTCCATTCCTGCATTAGTCTATTGTATGGATCCACGTGCTCTCTATATAGCATTACCTTATAGTAAATGCCTTTTAAGATTGTATTCTAACAATAGCTAAAGCCTTTTCCCAGTGTTCTTAGATTCCAGATAGCAGCAAGGAGCTTAACCTATTCAGTAACTAATTAAGCACTACCATAAAGCAATAAAGCACAGCCATTAATTCAGTTGTCTGCAAAGTCTAAAATTCTCACTGAGATAGAAATTCGTATTATAGACTACATTCCATGCCAAGAGAAAATTAGTATACTATACTGAAAATGGACAGTCTCCAGATATAGATAAGAATTAATGAGGCCTAGAGAATTTTGGGGTCAGTGACAATACATTAGTCTTGAGGCGTATCAAGAGTTAACTACCCTGAGGCTATTAACTCTAAGTGTAAAACTCTTGCCTGGCAGAAAGTGCTAATCTCTAAGGTAAACATTTATCTGGTCCCTACAAATTCCCTTTGTAGTCACTCCCTTTGCATCTGTGTTAATCTCTAATGTTAAACGTTTATCTGGTTCCTTTTGAAGTCACTCCTTTTGCACCTGGAAAAATTCAATGTGCCTTTTTCTGTTATGATTTGCAATTTACTCTGTATTATAAAAGTCTGAGGCTCGACTAGAAAATTACATTCAGATTCAACACCTCTCTTGTGTGTATCTGATTGTCATTTCATCTGACTCCTTTGCCCATCTGCTTAAGTAATCCCGTTCCTCGCAGACCAGGGACCCAGAGGGTCTGCGGCAGTTTGGTTTTTGGTTTTTGGTTTTCTTTCATTTTTTTTTATCAAGACAGAGTTTTTCTGTGCAGTCTTGGCTGTCCTGGAACTCACTCCATAAACCAGGCTGTCCTCGAACTCTGAAATTTTCCTGCCTCTACCTCCCAAGTGCTGGATTAAAGGCATGCACCACCACTGCCTGGCTTTATCTGGGACACTATGTACAGACCAAAATTTATGACTGATAAGTTTACAAAAAGGAGACAAAGCTCAGGTCAAAGGCACAGAAAATATTTTAACAAAACATCCTAGACATAGATAGTGCAAGAGGGAAATATCAAGGAGCAAGAGGCATATAGAACACACCCCAGACAGGACTAGAAAAGTTCACACACACACTATCCTATGACACATAATAATGAAAACACTTAAATGTACAAAACAAAGAAATGATATGAAATCTGCAAGGGAAAAAGACCAAGTTATATATAAAGTCAGGCCCACTATAATAAAACCTGATTTTAATGGAGACTTTGAAAGCTCAAAGGGCCTGGGCAAATGGTCTACACATTATGAAAGACCAAAAAATGCCAGCCAGGACCACAACACCTAGCAAACTATCAATTATAATCAGTGGAGAAATAAGACCATTTCCTGATTTAAAAAACAAATATTATTATATTTAAGTAATATCTATCCAGCAATTCAGTACTACAGAAGAAACTAGAAAGAAAAATTCTGCATGAAAAGAAGTGTAAATACACCCAAAAAGATGCAAGGAATACACAGCCCAGACCATTTAACCAAAATAAGTTTAAGCAAGAACAAGACAACAATAATAACACAATAATAAGAATTAACAAACACTTCTCATAAATAACTCTCAATACTAATAGTTACAATTCTTCAATAAAAAGACAGGTTGACACTCCTGGGCATATATCCAGAAGATGCTCCAACTTGTAATAGGATGCATGCTCCACTATATTCATAGCAGCCTTATTTATAATAGCCAGAAGCTGGAAAAGACCCAGATTTTCCTCAACAGAAGAATGGATACAGAAAAGTGGTACATTTACCCAATGGAGTACTACTCAGCTATTAAAAACAATGAATTTATGAAGTTTTTAGGCAAATGGATGGCTCTGGAGGATATCATTCTGAGGTAACTGAATCACAAAAGAACACACATATATTCACTCACTGATAAGTGCATATTATCCCAGAAACTCAGAATATCCAAAATACAATTTGAAAAACACATTGAAACTCAAGAAGAAGGAAAACCAAAGTGTGGATACGTTGATTCTTCTTAGAAGGGGGAACAAAATACCCATGGAAGGAGTTACAGAGACAAAGTTCAGAGCAGAGACTAAAGGAACTACTATCCAGATACTGTCTCATCTGGGGATCATCCCATAAACAACCAGCAAATGCAGACCCTTTTGCAGATGCCAACAAGAGCTTGCTGACAGGAGCCTGATATAGCACTCTCCTGAGAGGCTCTGCTAGTACCTGACTAATACAGAAGTGGATGCTCACAGTTGTCCATTAGACGGAGCATAGGTTCCCTAATAAAGGAGCTGGAAAAAGTACCCAAGTAGCTGAAGGGGGCTGCAGAACCATAGGAGTCACACCAATATGAACTAACCAGTAACCCCAGAGCTCCCTGGGAATAAACCACCAATAAAAGAAAACACAGGGAGGAACTTGTGGCTCTACCTGTAAATGTAGCAGAGGATGGCCTAGCCGTTCATCAATGGGAGGAGAGGCTCTTGGTCTTGTGAAGATTATATGTTACAGTATAGGGGAATGCCAGGGCCAGGAAGGAGGAGTGGGTGGGTTGGGGTAGCCGGGGGCGGGGGAAGAGGAGAGGGGATTTTCAGAGGGGACTAGGAAAGGGAATAACATTTGAAATGTAAATAAAGTAAATATCTAACTAAAAATAAGAAACACAAAAGACTTCCCCACAGAAAAAAAAAGAAAAGAAAAAATAAAGAAAGAAATTAAGAAATTAAGAAAGAAAGAAAGAAAGAAAAGAAAGAGAAAAAGGAAAAGAAAAAGAGAAAGAAAAAGAAAAAAACAAGAAAATACAATCCTTACAGAGAATATATGAGATAAAATAAACTCAGGAATGAAACTAAAGGGATAGAAACAAAAACAGTAACAAAGACAAAGAACCAATTAAATGAAGAATTTGGTTTCCTGTTTAAAAAAAAAAGCAAGAAGGGCTGGAGAGATATCTCAGCAGTTAAGAATACTAGCTGATTTTCGAGAGGTCCTGAGTTCAATTCCCAGCAACCACATGGTGGCTCACAACCATCTATACTAGGTTCTGATGCCCTTTTCTGGTATGAGGGTGTACATGCAGATAGAGCACTCATACATAAATCAAATATATAAATAAGTCCTTTATAAAAGCACCAAGATTAACAAGCTTTTAGACAAATTAACTAAAAGAGAGTCCAAATGAATAAAAATGAGATTATGAAGTCAGAGACACCACCACATTCATCTAGAAAATTCAAAAAACCATATAGACATACTTCAAAAATGTATATCCTACTATAGTGGAAATCCGCAAAGAAACTGATAGATTTCTTGATACATATGACCTACCAAAATTAAATTAAATTGAAATAAAAAATTTCAGATTGATCTATAAACATCCCTTAGTGAAACAGAATTAAATATATCCTAACCCATGGTCCAGGGACAGATTAATGTTGCACAGAATTTTACAAGATTTTCAAAGGAGAGTTCATGACAACATGCCTCAAATTATTTCACAAAATTTAAAATGAAGGGGTATGTCTTAATTTTTTCAAAGCCATTATTACTTGCCATGGACTGGACTCCGTTGGCCCCTCAACCTGTGGGGAACCAAGGTCCTGGTATTCAGGTGAGCAAGGAGTCATCAGGGTGAAAAACAGACACAAACACAAGGGAGTGTTGATCTGAATTTAATTTCTCAAAGCGAGCATCAGACTTTTAATACAGAAGAAAATAAGGAAGTTAGGTGACACATCAGCCAAGGTACATAGAGATTACCCGATGCTTAATGACTCTTTACACAAAACAGAAGAATGGATACATAAAGACTAGCAGGAACTAGGCAATATAACAACTGAGACAAAGTCAGCTCTATCTAAGGTCAGCTATATACTTAGAAACCAGGTGTGAGGTCATCATGCTCCCGGGGGCAAGGACTTTCACCCCCAAGTCATAGTTCTAATTAGGAAGTTCTGCTCTAACTAGACTTCTCATGAATAATGCAATACTCTAGTTCCTCTTTAAACCACAGCCCGATCTTCTTCCTAAACCATTGTAAATTCCTGTATATGGGAGTGACTTGGCTGTTATTCTAAGTGATTTTGTGGGGGACTTTCTTCTATTAAGTGATGTAGTCTGCCATACATAGCTATAATAAGAATTCTAAACTTATTTTGCTAAGCTTGCTCTGAAATTTCTAACTCTATGTAATAGATAGTAATGCCTGATTTCACTCACTATCTCTCTTTCAATATTGGAGGCAATTTGTGTGAATAGGTAACATTCTTACTAAATTGTAAGCACAGGGTCAGCTCAAGAATTGCCTAGGACATTGGTGGAGGCCAGAAAGCAAAGTTCAACCTAATTTAGGTATTTGACAAATCATTCATTGGAGGCACATATAATAAAACAAAACTGAAAGAAAGCACACAGATCCATTCACCGACTAATGCAAGGACAAGTTTGGAGCATTCGTGCTATGGGAAGCCAATGCTCCAGGAGACTAATTTTTTGTGAAACTTTTTGGCTTGGGTCTGCGTCCAAGCTTTTGGGCTTGCCATGCAGTTTTTACTGGAGTGGGTGTGGCAATTACTGTTACCAAAACCACAAAAAGACTCAACATAAAATTATAGACCAATATCCTTTATGATCATAAATACAATTCTCAAGAAAATACTTCCAAAACATATTCAAGAATACATCAAAAGTTATCAACCATAATAAAGTTGGCCTCATCTTGAAGATTCAGAGATGGTTCAACATATGTAAATCTAATACATATCTATCACATAAACGGACTAAAAGACAAGACAGAAGATCATTTCATTAGATGCAGAAAAAAAATTGTGTTTGTTTTATCTCATTTGGTTTTGGTTTTTTGAGATAGGGTTTCTCTGTGTAGTCCAGGCAGTCTTGGATCTCATTCTGTAGACCAGGATGTCCTTGAACTCACAGAGATCCAACTGCCTCTGCTTCCCAGCTGCTGGGATTAAAGATGTGCTTTACTACCACTTTGCTGCAGAAACTGCCTAAGTTTAAAATTCTTTCAAAATAACAGTCCTGAAGAAACTAGGGGTAAAACTGGATATACCTCCACACTATAAAGGCAGTTTACAGTAAGCCTATATATAGCCAATATCAATTTAAATGGAGAAAAACTCTAAGCAATTTCACTAAACAGAGGAATATAAGGATGTTTACTCTCTCCATACACATTGTGACGACTATTCTTGGTTGTCAACTTGAGTATGTTTGCAATGAACTTCAATCTAGAAATGGAGGGCAAACCTGTGAGCCCGATATTGAAGCATGAAGACAATGTGCCTTTGGTTTGGATCTTGACACTGGAGTCATAGGCTTTTGTGTTAGATCTTGAAGGGGCTCCAGAGAACACTGACTAATACAATGATAATGGCCTGAACCTCTGAACCTGTAAGCCGGCCCCAATTAAATATTGTCCTTTATAATACTTGCCATGGTCATGATGTCTGTTCACATAAATAAAATCCCAACAAGGACAAAGAGCATAAACTGAGGATTGGTGGAGTAAATATAGGATCTATGGTTGATTAGTTTCATACACTATGGGCCTTTTTATTTAAGGAGGGCTCAAAGCATGCTTTTTGGTCTACAAAATGTTTTAGATAAAATTTGTTATCTAGGTTAGAATCCTGTTCAATTATCTAATTCAGAAATAACTCTAATAAAACATGGTACTTGGCCATATTGAATAATTGGTTCTGGTTTATGGGTGAAGAATTGATTTTTTTAATCTCTCCATTTAAATGGTATTGCTTGCCTATGCATTGTAGCACTGCCCTGAGACTTTGAGCATCACCTTTCCTTTCTGTCAGTGAATTCCTATAGACGTTTAGGTATTTTTAGCCATTTTTACTATACTGATCCTGTTAATCCATGAGCATGGGAGATCTTTTCATCTTCTGAGATCTTCTTTGATTTCTTTCTTCAGAGACTTGAAGTTCTTATCATACAGATCTTTCACTTCCTTAGTTAGAGTCACACCAATGTATTTTATATTATTTGTAACTATTGTGAAGGGTGTTGTTTCCCTAATTTCTTTCTCAGCCTCTTTATCCTTTGTGTAGAGAAAGGCCATTGATTTGTTTGAGTTAATTTTATATCCAGCTACTTCACTGAAGCTGTTTATCAGGTTTAGGAGTTCTCTGGTGAAACTTTTAGTATCACTTATATATACTATTATGCATATGATAGTATATATACTATGAATTTATGAAATTCTTAGGCTAATGGATGGATCTGGAAGATATAATCCTGAGTGAGGTAACACAATCACAAAAGAACTCACCTGTTGTGCACTAGCTCATATGTGGATATTAGCCCAGAAGCTCAGAATATCCAAGATACAATTCGCAAAGCACATGAAACTCAAGAAGGAAGACCAAAGTGTAGACACTTTGGTCTTTTTTAGAAGGGGAAACAAAATGCCAAAGGAAGCAGTTACAGAGACAAAGTGTGAAGCAGGGACTGAAGGAATGATCATCCAGAGACTGTCCTACCTGGGGATCCATCCCGAAAAGAAACACCAAAACTAGACACTATTGTGGATGCCAACAAGAGCTTGCTGACAGGAGCCTGATATAGCTGTCTCCTGAGAGGCTCTACCAGTGCCTGACTAATACAGAAGTGGATGCTCACAGTCATCCATTAGAAGGAGCACAGGATCCCCATTGAAGGAGCTAAAGAAAGTTCCCAAGAAGCTGAAAGGATTTGCATTCCCCTAGGAGGAACAACAATATGAATGAACCAGCACCCCTGAGCTCCCTGGGACTAAACAACCAATCAAAGAAATTACAGAGAGGGCCTACTCATGCATATGTAGCAGACGATGACCTAGTTGGTCATCAATGGGAAAAGAGGCCCTTGGTCCTGTGTTGTTCTAAGCCCCGGTACAGGGGACAGACAGTTCTAGGAAGTGGGAGTGGGTGGGTTCTTGAGCAGGGGAAAGGGGGAAGGAATAGAGTGTTTTTGGAGGGAAAACTAGGGAAGGGAATAACATTTGAAATGTAACTAAAGAAAATATCTAATAAACAAACAAAACAAACAAGTGTTGCCACATCCTTTAGGCATTTATTCTAGAAGTAGGAAAACTTATGCTCTCTGACAAGTCTTGTATGAGTATTGACTATAACTTTATTCATGATAGTTTCAAAAATGAAAACAACCTAAATATCTTCAACAACTTTGTTAATTCATAAATGCAACACTAGTCAGCAATAATAAAGAAGAAACAATAATTGAATAAGTTTCAGCGGCATTACAGAGAGTGAAAAAAATCCAATTTCAAAATGACTATAATTCCTTTACAATGCATTATATAGATAATGAATTTATACAGATGGAGCACAAATCATTATTGCCAGGGATCAAGAAGATTTTTAATAATGTGGGTAGGAAGAGATAGTTTGAGAGGTTGGAATATTTCTATGTGCTAACTGCAATGATGTCTGCATGAACCAAAACATGAACTGAACTATATAACAAAAAGAAAAAAAAAACCCAGATGAATACAAGTAAAAAGGTGCTTTGCTCTCAAGCAGGCTTCTTGTTTAATTAATAATTCTTTGCCAATATCCATAATTGAGATTCAATAAACTTGTGACAATGTAAAATGTTGTCATTGAGGACCTGTTATTTTTAAATATTTTTATTTGTATTATTCTAAAGTTACCTAAACAGATATCATTTAAAATTTTACCATAGATGTCACCCACATACATTTTAAAAGAATTAAATAAAAACTTAAAGTCTACTGGTATTGTATGCTTTAGGATCATGAGCTAGATTTTGGCTGCTGATATATTTTGTTTGGCCAACAACATGTTGACCCACACAATGTTTCCAAACCACTTTTCAGTCATACTTTTAGAATGTAAAACATTAAAAGATTTATAGCAGGTTTGGATTTTAGACTTTCTGGGTTGGAACTGAGGACATGTTATTTTAAAAAAATGTATTATACATGGAAAAGGACACTTGTGGGAGATAGAAGAAAGTAATGGAAAGTGAATATAGTCAAAGTAAGTGATATATATAAACAAGGCAGCCTTATGAAACCCATTGCTTTATTCAATAAGTATACACTGATGAAAATTTTCTCAAGAAGTTCTGACACCTAAATTTGAGGACCAGAGCTTTAACAGATCCATAATGTAGATGAAATTCTCAGGCCTTGCCAAGCACTGACAGGAATTAAAATGACTTAAGGCTGTGGGGTTTTTAAATTCAATTTATTTATTTTGTAAAGGTCTCGTCCCTCATGACACAAGAATGTATAAGGTAAACTATTTTGCTAGTCAATCCGTAGGTTGACTACTCAAAGGTAGGTCTCTTGGGGGATAGAAACAATACATTCTATTTGTGTCTTTAGTTGTCATGGAAGCAAGCACAACAAAGCCACAGCAAAACTGGTCTCCTAAGGATGTCTGCTGACAAAATACCTAGATAAGACCAGAAAGACCTGTTGGAGATTCTAATTAAATGGGTATGTTATAAAGTGGGCCACTTAAAACCCAAGGATTCTGATTTTCAATGGTTATTAGTTTGCTAACTTTTCTGGCCTGGTCTTGTCCTCCACTGTATCAGGTCTGATGTTGCCCCCATTCTAATTTATGTCCACCCTTAATAACAAGTAATTTTCCCTTTCAGTGACCAAATTATCTACAATTGTCTTCGTTCTGTTTATCACCACTACTCACATTGGTTCATGCTTATTTACTCATCTATATTAATAACTAACCTCCAAAGTCTCTAAACTATCCATTTCCTGCCGTCATATTGGTATGTCATTAAAATTTAGATACACAGTAAATTACATTCTTTGTACAATAAATTAATAATTCTTGAAGGATTCTAGTATGAAATTTGGATTCCCATTGTATCCTGGCACTTGAGTTCTTTTCTAGCCATATCTTCAAACCCTCATCCGTTCACATAGGAGGCCATAGACTTATTCAGAGAATCACTTATATGGCAGAAATAAATAATGATCATGTGTATCTGTTGTTATTATTCAAGTAAAATCAGAAGTTAAAATCCATGTGGTGCTTTCTCTAGTCTTTTCACAAAGATATGTATTTAGAGGTAGCATTTGCCTTTTCATTTGACAGGAGGAAATTGAAATAGTCAGACCCAAATTTTCTTTTTTTTCACATTTTTATTAGGTATTTAGCTCATTTACATTTCCAATGCTATACCAAAAGTCCCCCATACCCACCCACCCCCAATCCCCTACCCACCCACTCCCCCTTTTTGGCCCTGGCGTTCCCCTGTACTGGGGCATATAAAGTTTGCGTGTCCAATGGGCCTCTCTTTCCAGTGATGGCCGACTAGGCTATCTTTTGATACATATGCAGCTAGAGTCAAGAGCTCCGGGGTACTGGTTAGTTCATAATGTTGTTCCGCCTACAGGGTTGCAGATCCCTTTAGCTCCTTGGCTACTTTCTCTAGCTCCTCCATTGGGAGCCCTGTGATCCATCCATTAGCTGACTGTGAGCATCCACTTCTGTGTTTGCTAGGCCCCGGCATAGTCTCACAAGAGACAGCTACATCTGGGTCCTTTCGATAAAATCTTGCTAGTGTATGCAATGGTGTCAGCGTTTGGATGCTGATTATGGGGTGGATCCCTGGATATGGAAGTCTCTACATGGACCATCCTTTCATCTCAGCTCCAAACTTTGTCTCTGTAACTCCTTCCAAGGGTGTTTTGTTCCCACTTATAAGCAGGGGCATAGTGTCCACACTTCAGTCTTCATTTTTCTTGAGTTGCATGTGTTTAGGAAATTGTATCTTATATCTTGGGTATCCTAGGTTTTGGGCTAATATCCACTTATCAGTGAGTTCCTTTGTGAATGTGTTACCTCACTCAGGATGATGCCCTCCAGGTCCATCCATTTGGCTAGGAATTTCATAAATTCATTCTTTTTAATAGCTGAGTAGTACTTCATTGTGTAGATGTTACCACATTTTCTGTATCCATTATTCTGTTGAGGGGCATCTGGGTTCTTTCCAGCTTCTGGCTATTATAAATAAGGCTGCTATGAACATAGTGGAGCATGTGTCCTTCTTACCAGTTGGGGCATCTTCTAAATATATGCCCAGGAGAGGTATTGCTGGATCCTCCGGTAGTACTATGTCCAATTTCCTGAGGAACCGCCAGACTGATTCCAGAGTGGTTGTACAAGCCTGCAATCCCACCAACAATGGAGGAGTGTTCCTCTTTCTCCACATCCACGCCAGCATCTGCTGTCACCTGAATTTTTGATCTTAGCCATTCTGACTGGTGTGAGGTGGAATCTCAGGGTTGTTTTGATTTGCATTTCCCTGATGATTAAGAATGTTGAACAGTTTTTCAGGTGCTTCTCTGCCATTTGGTATTCCTCAGGTGAGAATTCTTTGTTCAGTTCTGAGCCACATTTTTTAATGGGGTTATTTGATTTTCTGAAGTCCACCTTCTTGAGTTCTTTATATATGTTGGATATTAGTCCCCTATCTGATTTAGGATAGGTAAATATCCTTTCCCAATCTGTTGGCGGTCTTTTTGTCTTATTTTACGGTGTCTTTTGCCTTGCGGAAACTTTGGAGTTTCATTAGGTCCCATTTGTCAATTCTCGATCTTACAGCACAAGCCATTGCTGTTCTGTTCAGGAATTTTTCCCCTGTGCCCATATCTTCAAGGCTTTTCCCCACTTTCTCCTCTATAAGTTTCAGTGTCTCTGGTTTTATGTGAAGTTCCTTGATCCACTTAGATTTGACCTTAGTACAAGGAGATAAGTATGGATCGATGCGCATTCTTCTACACGGTAACAACCAGTTGTGCCAGCACCAATTGCTGAAAATGCTGTCTTTCTTCCACTGGATGGTTTTAGCTCCCTTGTCGAAGATCAAGTGACCATAGGTGTGTGGGTTCATTTCTGGGTCTTCAATTCTATTCCATTGGTCTACTGGTCTGTCTCTATACCAGTACCATGCAGTTTTTATCAAAATTGCTCTGTAGTAAAGCTTTAGGTCAGGCATGGTGATTGCACCAGAGGTTCTTTTATCCTTGAGAAGACTTTTTACTATCCTAGGTTTTTTGTTATTCCAGATGAATTTGCAAATTGCTCCTTCTAATTCGTTGAAGAATTGAGTTGGAATTTTGATGGGGATTGCAATGAATCTGTAGTTTGCTTTTGGCAAGATAGCCATTTTTACAATGTTGATCCTGCCAATCCATGAGCATGGGAGATCTTTCCATCTTCTGAGATCTTCTTTAATTTCTTTCTTCAGAGATTTGAAGTTTTTATCATATAGATCTTTCACTTCCTTAGTTAGAGTCACGCCAAGATATTTTATATTATTTGTGACTATTGAGAAGGGTGTTGTTTCCCTAATTTCTTTCTCAGCCTGTTTATTCTTTGTATAGAGAAAGGCCATTGACTTGTTTGAGTTTATTTTATATCCAGCTACTTCACCGAAGCTGTTTATCAGGTTTAGGAGTTCTCTGGTAGAATTTTTAGGGTCACTTATATATACTATCATATCATCTGCAAAAAGTGATATTTTGACTTCCTCTTTTCCAATTTGTATCCCCTTGATCTCCTTTTGTTGTCGAATTGCTCTGGCTAATACTTCAAGTACTATGTTGAAAAGGTAGGGAGAGAGTGGGCAGCCTTGTCTAGTCCCTGATTTTAGTGGGATTGCTTCCAGCTTCTCTCCATTTACTTTGATGTTGGCTACTGGTTTGCTGTAGATTGCTTTTATCATGTTTAGGTATGGGCCTTGAATTCCTGATCTTTCCAAGACTTTTATCATGAATGGGTGTTGGATCTTGTCAAATGCTTTTTCTGCATCTAACGAGATGATCATGTGGTTTTTGTCTTTGAGTTTGTTTATATAATGGATTACATTGATGGATTTTCGTATATTAAACCATCCCTGGAATAAAACCTACTTGGTCAGGATGGATGATTGCTTTAATGTGTTCTTGGATTCGGTTAGCGAGAATTTTATTGAGGATTTTTGCATCGATATTCATAAGAGAAATTGGTCTGAAGTTCTCTATCTTTGTTGGGTCTTTCTGTGGTTTAGGTATCAGAGTAATAGTGGCTTCATAAAATGAATTGGGTAGAGTACCTTCTACTTCTATTTTGTGAAATAGTTTGTGCAGAACTGGAATTAGATCTTCTTTGAAGGTCTGATAGAACTCTGCACTAAACCCGTCTGGTCCTGGGCTTTTTTTGGCTGGGAGACTATTGATAACTGCTTCTATTTCTTTAGGTGATATGGGACTGTTTAGATGGTCAACTTGATCCTGATTCAACTTTGGTACCTGGAATCTGTCCAGAAATTTGTCCATTTCGTCCAGGTTTTCCAGTTTTGTTGAGTATAGCCTTTTGTATAAGGATCTGATGGTGTTTTGGATTTCTTCAGGATCTGTTGTTATGTCTCCCTTTTCATTTCTGATTTTGTTAATTAGGATTTTGTCCCTGTGCCCTTTAGTGAGTCTAGCTAAGGGTTTATCTATCTTGTTGATTTTTTTCAAAGAACCAACTTCTCGTTTGGTTAATTCTTTGAATAGTTCTTCTTGTTTCCACTTGGTTGATTTCACCCCTGAGTTTGATTATTTCCTGCCGTTGACTCCTCTTGGGTGAATTTGCTTCCTTTTTTTCTAGAGCTTTTAGATGTGTTGTCAAACTGCTAGTATGTGCTCTCCCGTTTCTTCTTGGAGGCACTCAGAGCTATGAGTTTCCCTCTTAGAAATGCTTTCATTGTGTCCCATAGGTTTGGGTACGTTGTGGCTTCATTTTCATTAAACTCTAAAAAGTCTTTAATTTCTTTCTTTATTCCTTCCTTGACCAAGGTATCATTGAGAAGAGTGTTGTTCAGTTTCCATGTGAATGTTGGCTTTCCATTATTTATGTTGTTATTGAAGATCAGTCTTAGGCCATGGTGGTCTGATAGGATACATGGGACAATTTCAATATTTTTGTATCTGTTGAGGCCTGTTTTGTGACCAATTATATGGTCAATTTTGGAGAAGGTCCCGTGAGGTGCTGAGAAGAAGGTATATCCTTTTGTTTTAGGATAAAATGTTCTGTAGATATCTGTCAGGTCCATTTGTTTCATAACTTCTGTTAGTTTCACTGTGTCCCTGTTTAATTTCTGTTTCCACGATCTGTCCATTGATGAAAGTGGTGTGTTGAAGTCTCCCACTATTATTGTGTGAGGTGCAACGTGTGCTTTGAGCTTTACTAAAGTGTCTTTAATGAATGTGGCTGCCCTTGCATTTGGAGTGTAGATATTCAGAATTGATAGTTCCACTTGGAGGATTTTACCTATGATGAGTAAGAAGTGTCCCTCCTTGTCTTTTTTAATAACTTTGGGTTGGAAGTCGATTTTATCCGATATTAAAATGGCTACTCCAGCTTGTTTCTTCAGACCATTTGCTTGGAAAATTGTTTTCCAGCCTTTCACTCTGAGGAAGTGTCTGTCTTTTTCCCTGAGATGGGTTTCCTGTAAGCAGCAGAATGTTGGGTCCTGTTTGTGTAGCGAGTCTGTTAGTCTATGTCTTTTTATGGGGGAGTTGAGACCATTGATATTAAGAGATATTGAGGAAAAGTAATTGTTGATTCCTGTTGTTTTTGTTGTTAAAGTTGGCATTCTGTTCTTGTGGCTGTCTTCTTTTAGTTTTGTTGAGGGATTATCTTCTTGTTTTTTCTAGGGTGTGGTTCCCATCCTTGTATTGGTTTTTTTCTGTTATTATCCTTTGAAGGGCTGGATTCGTGGAGAGATAATGGGTGAATTTAGTTTTGTCGTGGAATACTTTGGTTTCTCCATCTATGGTAATTGAGAGTTTGGCTGGGTATAGTAGCCTGGGCTGGAATTTGTGTTCTCTTAGTGTCTTTATATAACATCTGTCCAGGCTCTTCTGGCTTTCATAGTCTCTGGTGAAAAATCTGGTGTAATTCTGATAGGCTTGCCTTTATATGTTACTTGAGCTATTTCCCTTAATGCTTTTAGTATTCTATCTTTATTTAGTGCATTTGTTGTTCTGATTATTATGTGTCGGGAGGAATTTCTTTTCTGGTCCAGTCTATTTGGAGTTCAGTAGGCTTCTTGTATATTCATGGGTATCTCTTTCTTTAGATTTGGGAAGTTTTCTTCAATAATCTTGTTGAAGATGTTTGCTGGTCCTTTGAGTTGAAAATCTTCATTCTCATCCACTCCTATTATCCGTAGGTTCGGTCTTCTCATTGTGTCCTGGATTTCCTGGATGTTTTGAGTTAGGATCTTTTTGCATTTTCCATTTTCTTTGATTGTTGTGCCGATGTTCTCTATGGAATCTTCTGCACCTGAGATTCTCTCTTCCATTTCTTGTATTCTGTTGCTGATGCTCGCATCTATGGTTCCAGATTTCTCTCTCGGGCCGGGTGGACCCCTGTGCTCTCACCAGGAAGGTGGCCGGTTGTCTGGAGCCGGAAATGGCGTCGCCTCAGAGGCTCTGTGGCTCTCGCCCGTTCCAGAAGCTGCTGGCCTCTGTGTTCCACACTCTCACCCGCAGACCGCTGGCCGCGGGGTCTCAGAACCAAGGTGACCCCCGCGGAAAGTGAGGCAGAAGCCTCCCGGGCTGTGCGGACACCTGTGCTCTGACCAGGAAGGTGGCAGGTTGTCTGTAGCCGAAAATGGCGCCACCTCAGAGGCTCTGTGGCTCTCGCCCCCCCCAAATTTCCTTTCTACCATTTCCCTTATAACCAAATTATTTTCTGTGATCTCAAGATATGACTTTGAACAAACAACAACTGAGAAACAAGAGTAAGTTGTGTATGAATTCTAAGATAAAAATAATTGCAACATTAAATTTTAATTGTGACTCTGACTTGAGTTCAAATTCCTATTTCCTCAGACTCTTTGGATATATTGATTTCTCTCCTCTGCCAGGCTTCCAGTTCTGCTATGGAAGACTCAACACCTAAGCTGACTGAAGATCCATCTCAGATCCCATAGTTGTGCTGGGTGATAAGCTAAAAAGTAGTAATATGTCCAACAAGTTAGAGAAGGGGAAGTCAGGCAATAAATTTGGGTGGTCTAGTGACACTATTGACAATGAACACTTGGGCCATCGCTCATCCAAATGTTGTTTTGTTTATGAAAAGCAACATGCTTTTGGTGAAAGCTCCTCAGAAAGTGAAAAAGAATATGAAGACAACGGTGATGTACTCTGTGCTTGGGGTCATCAAAAGGGAAGACACAGCGATCTTTCAAGCAGCCTGGTTAATACTTCATCTTCAAAGCCTCAAGACCCATCTAAATCCCTTCCTTCCTCTATCATTGACTAAAGCCTCATTTTGCTTCTCCCATTCCTTAACCAGACTGAACTGCATGCAAGATGTCCTTGTTGCTACACAGGAATTAAATGTTGTTTGACTCACTCTCTCTCTCTCTCTCTCTCTTTCTCTCTCTCTGTGTGTGTGTGTGTGTGTGTGTGTGACTGTCTATCTTTCTGTCTGTGTGTGTGTGTGTGTGTGATATTTTCTTTATGTGATGGGGGAGGATATAACAATGAAGGAAAGTAGAAGGTGAAACATGGATCATATAGAGCATTTATTTGTAAGCCCTGGTATGCCCCAATTCCTTGTTAAACACATAGGGCTCTCAGTTATCTAAGACATATCTATTTACTTTTTTGTGTTTAGACACCTGGACTATCTGTCCCTGTCTCTTCCTGGTCAGACCTAGGTCATCACATGTAACTCCATAACTTTTCCAAGTCACCACCATGTCCATACTATATTAGTTCCTTTTCTCATAGATGTGTCAAAATAACCAACAAGAAACAATTTAAGAAAATAAGAGATGATTTTGGCAATCAGTTTAAGGAAGACAATCCATCATAGCAGAGAAGATGTGGCAATAGAAATGGAAGAAACAGGAGGCTAGCTGGTCTCATTGCTTTTGCATTTAGGAACCAACAGGAGATGAGCTCAGGTACTTCACTTCTTTTCATTCATTAGGCAATTAGATTAGGTCTCCCTCCTTCGATAACCAAAGAAATTAACTTCTCCCTGGCCCCAGGCATGCACAACCATTTTTCCTCAGGGTGTTTCTAGATTCTGTGAAATTATCTATCAGTATAGGCTTATCCACCCCTTGTGAATTTGGCATGTAACCATGTTATTTTAAAAATATTATTTTAGCCAGGCAGTGGTGGCATATGCCTTTAATACTAGCACTCAAGAGGCAGAGGCAGGTAGATCTCTGTGAGTTTGAGGCCAGCCTGATTTACAAAGTGAGTTCCACAACAGATGTGGCTACACAGAGAAACACTGTCTCAAACACTGTCTCAAACACTGTCTCATCCTTGGCTACATATGTATCTGGACAAGCTCCAGTTTTTAAAAAAGATTCTGAATCTTGGGCAACTGTTTTCTTGTAACTACTTTGCAGATTCTAAAAGTAGTTATTGTCTAAAGCTGAAAGAATTTAAGTCTCTTAGATAAACATGTGAATGAAAGGAGGGAAATAAACAAAAAGAAAAAAAAGAAAAACATGAGGTCAAAAAAAGGAATAGGGATTTGAAGTTTATTCCAGCTATAAAATGCAAGTTATTCTGACTTTAAGGTAACATCACATGGCATACTTCTGAGTCCATTCCCAAGATATTCTGTTGTATTTATCACTATCTGTTTTAGATCTGTGCAGTCTCTGGCACTAGGAGGTCATCAGGGTTTGGATCACATAGCAGTGAACAAATGGATAAATGAAAATTAGAAATAGTTAAAGCAGGAGACACTGTGATCTGAGATTATCAAGATAAATGCTGCCATTACTGTTGATATTTAGATGATAAATTTTTGTTGTAAACGCAACCTTAAGTGGCTTGAAGGTGTAGTCTAAAGGAAACTGATTTGTCAAAAACAATGTGCCTTACAGTAGCTTTGCAATTTTATGAGGTCCCATTTGTCGATTCTTGATTTTACAGCCCAAGCCATTGCTGTTCTGTTCAGGAATTTTTCACATGTGCCCATATCTTCGAGGCTTTTCCCCACTTACTCCTCTATAAATTTCAGTGTCTCTGTCAATAAGACAAAAAGGCCACCAACAGAGTGGGAAAGGATTTTTCCCAACCCTAAATCTGTTAGGGAACTAATATCCAATATATTAGTATTTGTATTTATATATTTGTATTATATAAACAAAGAGCTTAGAAGCTAGACTCCATAAATTCAAATAGCCCCATTAAAAATGGGGTACAGAGCTAAACAAAGAATTCTTAACTGAGGAATACTGAATGGCTAAGAAGCACCTGAAAAAATGTTCAACATCCTTAATCATCAGGAAAATGCAAATCAAAACAACCCTGAGATTCCACCACACACCAGTCAGAATGGCTAAGATCAAAAATTCAGGTGACAGCAGATACTGGCAAGGATGTGGAGAAAGAAGAACACTCCTCCATTGCTGATGGGATTGCAAGCTTGTACGACCACTCTGGAAATCAGTCTGGCAGTTCCTCAGAAAATTGGACATAGTACTACTGGATGATGCAGCAATACCTCTCCTGGGCATATACCCAGAAGATGTTCCAACTGGTAATAAGTACACATGCTCCACTATGTTCATAGCAGCCTTATTTATAATAGCCAGAAGCTGTAAAGAACCCAGATGCCCCTCAACAGAAGAATGGATACAGAATATGTGGTACATTTACACAATGGAGTACTACTCAGCTATTAAAAAGAATGAATTTATGAAATTCCTAGGCAAATGGATGGACCTGGAGGGCATCATCCTGAGTGAGGTAGCACAATCACAAAAGTCACTAGATATGCCCTCACTGGTAAGTGGATATTAGCCCAGAAACTTAGAATACCCAAGATACTGTGGGTTATTGGGCTATGCACAGACAGGCTGGTCTCCAGTTAAGCTGAGGTCTGAACCTCAAAAATGGTGATAATTCACCTTCATGACATAGTAGGAGTGAATTTCCCTCATGCTCCTGGAACTCTGGCTCCTGCCTTAGTTACCGACCCCCACAGCCCTTACAAGAGAAGCATGGCTAGAAGTCATGTAGGCAATGGCCCAAGCTTCTGACCTTCAGGCTAAACTCCTCCCCAGTTACCTAGCAACAGTAAAGGCCATAAAAAGGGTTGTTCAGCCCCTGCTTGCTCTCTTACTTGTATCTTACTTACTTCTCACTCTCTTACCTCTTACCCCTCACTCTCAGCCCCTCTCCCCTCTCTTTGTCTTCTCCTCTCTCCTCTCCTCTTTTCTCTCCCTCTAACTCTCTTTCTTTCTAGCCCTTTCTCTCTGTCTCTCTCTCTTTTCTACCTTCTCTCTTTCTCCCTGCCTTTCTACAATAAAGTTCTAAAACCATAGCCAGTCTCTGCTCATCTAGATCCGCTGTGCTCACTCTCACAGGTGTTGGGAGCCTCTTCTCTCATCCCTCTCTCCCATAACCCTGGTGGCTTTAGCAAAGTAGCTCCAGGAATCCCAGGTAGGACTGCCTGCCCCTTGCCACACCCAGAAGAGTGTGTCAAAGGCTTGGATGCCCACCCGGGAATGAGTGGAAGGTAGATAGCAACCCTCCCACACCTGACTGACAAGAGCATAGGTGGAACTCTGTTAGGGTGTGGGTCTTCTCCTTCCCACTCTTTCCCCTGGGACCCCATTTTAGTTCCCAACAAGATACAATTTGCAAAGCACAAGAAAATCAAGAACAAAGACCAACACGTGGATATTTCATTCCTCCTTAGAATAGAGAACAAAATACCCATGGAAGGAATTACAGAGACAAGCTTGGAGCTGAGACAAAAGGATTACCATCCAGAAACTGCCCCACCCAGGGATCCATCCCATAATCAGCCACCAAACAGACACTATTGCATATGCCAGCAAGATTTTGCTGAAAGGACCCTGATATAGTTGTCTCTTGCGAGGCTATGCCAGTGCCTGGCAAATACAGAAGTGGATGCTCATGGTCATCTATTGGATGGAACACAGGGCCCCCAATGGAATAGCTAGAGAATGTACCCAAGGAGCTCAAGGGGTCTGCAACCCTATAGGTGGAACAACAATATGAACTAACCAGTACTCCCCAGAGCTCGTGTTTCTAGCAGCATATGTAGCAGAAGATGGCCTACTTGACCCTCATTGGGAAGAGAGGCCCTTTGGTTTTGCAAACTTTATATGCCCCAGTACAGGGGAATGCCAGGACCAAGAAGTGGGAATGGGTGGGAAGGATAGCAGGGCAGGGGGGGAGGGTATAGGGGACTTTTAGGATTCCATTTGAAATGTAAATGAAGAATATACCTAACAAAAAATTGAAAAAAAAGAGATGTCTACCAATAAAAAACAAACAAACAAACAAACACAAAACCAATATGCCACTTGACATGGGCTGTCATTAGGTACTATAAATGTGCCTTTCCAATGAAAACATGTCATGTGTGGGGAGCGGGTGTGGCGGCAGTCCCAAAGGCGCCAGGGACTGCAGCTAAGTCATATGACTTGCACCTGACTTCCTCATATAAGACACAAACATCTTGAGTGCTGCGCAGGTGTACCAGGATACAGGTGAATCCAATTTGGTGGAGATTTGCCCCTGCTGCCCTGATTAGCTGAAGCTGCGTGCCTGGTGAGGTGGCGTGGCCTGCTGTGCGTGGATGGGAACTGAGAGTATAAAAGAGTGAGAGGCCCAGGGTTCGGGGGAGATATAAACAAGGGAGATATAAAAACAAGGGAGATATAAAAACAAGGGAGATATAAAAACAAGGGAGATATAAAAACAAGGGAGATATAAACAAGGGAGATATAAAAACAAGGGAGATATATAAACAAGGGAGATATAAAGAAAGAAGAAACAGGACTGAATAAACGTGTGCAGAAGGATCCTGCTGTGGCGTCGTTCTTGCTGGCGAGTTGAGCGCGCGCAACAGTTGGTGCCGAAACCCGGGAAAAGAAACATCTTCAGGCATGAGTGAAGACCCCCTGCTACAGGGAGGATTCAGAACTGCATCACGGGGAAGGAGTGGTTAATAAAAGTTCCCGTAAAACAGACTGTTGAGAAGGATCTGGCGTGGATTCAGAACTCTTCAGCTGGGGAACGGTACTGATTAAGAGAAAGAAGAAAGATGAAGACTGAATAAACTGCTGTTAGAAGGACTGGTGGTCGTGTCGTTCTTGCTGGTCGAGAGCAGGCGCGACAATTGGTGGCCCGTACGGGGAACCGACTCCCCCACCAAGTTCAGAACTTTCAGCAGTCAGTGGTTCCCGGCAGGGTAAGTTCACGGTGAGTGAAACTTGCGACCCCAGGAGTTTGGGAAGGACCTCGGATAAAGTAGAGGTGAGCATAAAGTTGCCAGGAAGTAGGCACAAAGTAACCCAGGAGTTTGGGAAGGACCTCGGATAAAATAGAGGCGAATATAAAGTTGCCAGGAAGTAGGCTTTGGGACAAGTTAAGGTTCCTGGTTTGGGGACAAGTTAAGGAACTATGATAACCTCAGTGTAGTGATCAATAGATCCTCGCTGTGTAGTTATGCTTTTTTCTCCCATTGACCCTTTGTGGGTAGGTCTGATAGTTTTGGTCTTGTTTGTTCTGATATATGGACTCTGTTACTGTTTGAATCAAGAGGCAGTCAAGACAGGTCAGAAAATCCTTATAGAGCAACAAGAAAGTATGTCGGAAGAGAAGGGCTTAAAAAGAAAAAGGAAAAAGAAAGGAGACACAGTGTTATCAGGTGGACAGAAAGGACAAAATAAAAGAGCCGAGGCGGAGGAGGAAGGCGAATTAGCTTCTGTGCCTCCTCCCTATGCCTCCTCAGCAGTGAAAACTTGACTCTCATATTGACTCCCCAGATGGACACACAGGTGATTGAGGTTATGGTCTCATCACCACGAGGTATTGTGTCCATCCCCCCTGGGGATCGAGTAGATCAGGTGTTGACGTGGGCGAGAGGGTCTGTTTGTGTGTTTCCACAGGACCAGATGGAACCTCTTTGGGTGCTGGAGAGATTGGTGAGACGCTGCAAGAATGAGCGTCCTGATCCAGTTGCCCCTGTGGATGTGGTGGATGATCCCACAAGCACAAAGGATGGAGCCGAGATGAGAGATCCTTTCGGTATTCCAGAAGCCGATACCAGCTCGACATGACATTCAAATTTTTCCACGCTTTTTGATCCCTGAATTCCCCTTAAAGAGATAGCCCCTCTGGCTATCTATCCCTTGCTTCAGGGAAGATGAGCGGTGATGAGAGCCCTGGGATGTATGCTTGTTATAGTGTGTGTGTGTTTTGTGTTTGGCACATGTGTTAGGTGCAGAGTGTGCGGCCCGCACTTTCGCCATGGTAGCGTAGGCTTTTGCTGCAGTGGAGGCGGGACAATCTCCTCAGATTCGGTTTGCCGCTCTAAAAGAAATTATGCTGCGTTATGCCGTGGGGTGCGAGGCTAAGCACTGCACAGAGGATAGCTTGCTGTTGGCATCCTGTGGAAGGTATGTCTGATCCATGAAGGTTCAGTGTCCTAGTTCCCTTCCCCCAGGAAAAATGACACGGGAGCTGGCCAAGACCTCTCTGGGTGATGAGCCTAAGGGATGGTTTTGTGTAGGGCCCCTATGCTTGCACACTGGGGATCAGACCTCTACCTTCACCCATGAGGCTTGCTTGCAGCAATTAAGATCTGGCCATAGATTAATCAACATCCTGGCCTTTTGATGCACCTGCCACAAGCAAAACACAATCTCCCCAGGTGTGGCTTGGCATGATAGAGAGGTAGTCAGTGATAAGACTCCCTGGGCATGTCACCAACCTAAGACAGGGATCAAACCAATGCTGTTTGTCTCCCAAGGACGGGTAAGGGGCATGGCTGCGGGGGGCTATCTACAGACATTCTCTCTGCCAAAAAAGAAAAAAGGGGGAATTGTGGGGAGCGGGTGTGGCGGCAGTCCCAAAGGCGCCAGGGACTGCAGCTAAGTCATATGACTTGCACCTGACTTCCTCATATAAGACACAAACATCTTGAGTGCTGCGCAGGTGTACCAGGATACAGGTGAATCCAATTTGGTGGAGATTTGCCCCTGCTGCCCTGATTAGCTGAAGCTGCGTGCCTGGTGAGGTGGCGTGGCCTGCTGTGCGTGGATGGGAACTGAGAGTATAAAAGAGTGAGAGGCCCAGGGTTCGGGGGAGATATAAACAAGGGAGATATAAAAACAAGGGAGATATAAAAACAAGGGAGATATAAAAACAAGGGAGATATAAAAACAAGGGAGATATAAACAAGGGAGATATAAAAACAAGGGAGATATATAAACAAGGGAGATATAAAGAAAGAAGAAACAGGACTGAATAAACGTGTGCAGAAGGATCCTGCTGTGGCGTCGTTCTTGCTGGCGAGTTGAGCGCGCGCAACAGTCATGTTCAACTGGACCTGCAAAACATTGTGCTAGAGGGTCACAGGCCAAATCACTAGGTGCTTTCACTGGGCTCCTCACTATCCCATTGTGTACTCAAAGTCTGGCTAAAACCTGGGGAAGGATTGTCTCCTTTTCTCATACCAGCTCTGTCAGACACAGGCTCTTGGGATGGAGGCTGTAGGTTTTGTGAGAACCTCGTGGGAGGCCCATAGGTGCTCCAGGTCTTCAATGACTTAAGGGCAGTTTTGTGCTCTCTTCCTTGCTTTGATGAAAGGATTTTTATATTCATATACATAATACTACAGTACTTAATGGAAATAACCAATGTTCTTGAATAAATTGAAATTAATCCAGTTTCTTTTTGTTGTTGTTTTCCTTAACTTATTTGCTTATTCACTTTACATCCTGATTACAGCCTCTCCTCCCTCCTCTCCTCCCAGTCCCACTCTCATCCCCCACTCCCCTTTCTCCGGGAATACCAACTCTCCCTGGCACATCAAGTTGCAGCAGGACTAGGTGGTACATCCTCTCCCACTGAGGTCAGACAAGGCAGGGATAAGGATTTCAAAGGGAGATAACAGTCAGAGTAACATCTCTCCCTTACCCCACCCCACCCCACCCCTAACCCCGTCTTAGAGAGATCAGAGATGCCCCCCATTACCCTTCTTTCTCCCAAACCTCCCAAATTCCCTCCTCATTCTTGATTAGAGAAACTTACCTAAACATAATCAAAGCAATATACAGGAAACCAATAGCCAACATCAAGCTAAATGAAGAGAAACTTAAAGCAATTACATTAAAATCAGGGAAAAGACAAGACTCTCCACTATCTCCCTACATATTCAATATAGTACTTGAAGTTCTAGCCAGAGAAATAAGACAACTAAAGGAGATCGAGTAGTTACATATTGGAAAGGAAAAAGTCAAGGTATCACTATTCATGCATATAATAGTACACATAAATGATTCCCAAAATTCTACCAGAGAATTACTACAGCTGAAAAAACACCTTCAGCAAAGTGGCCAGATACAAGCTTAGCTAAAAAATATCAATATTTCTCCTGTATAAAAATTATAAATAAATTGAGAAAGAAATTAGGTGAACAACACTCTTCACAATAGTCACAAAAAATATAAAATATTTTGGTGTAACTCTAACATATGATGTGTAAGTCCTGTATGACAAGAACTTTGTGTCTCTAAAGAAAGAAATTGAGGAAGATATTAGGATGGAAATATTTTCCTTGTCCATGGATTGGTAGGAGTAACATACTAAGAATGGTCATTTTATCAAAATCAATTTACAGATTCAATGCAATTCACATCAAAATTCCAACACAATTCATTACAGACCTTGAAAGAGCATTTCTCAATTTCATATAGAAAAACAAAAAACCCAGGGTAGCTAAAACAATCCTGTATAATTAAATAATTTCTGTTGGTATCCATATCCCTGATTGTAAGCTATACTTCAGAGCAGTAGTAATAAAAAATCACAAGATATTGACATAAATATAGACAGATTGATCAACAGAATAGAATCAAAGTCACAGAAATAAATCCACATACTATGGACACTTGATTTTTTGGGTATATGTCCAGGAGTGGTAGAGCTGCTTCTTGAGGTAGAGCTATTCCCAATTTTCTAAGAAACCACCAAATTGATTTCGAAAGTGGTTGTGCAAGTTTCCACTCTAGCACTGGAGGAATGTTCCCCTTGCTCCACATCCTCGCCTGAGTTTAGATCTTAGCCATTCTGATAGGGGTTAAGATGGAATCTCAGAGTTGTTTTGATTTGTATTCTCCTGATGACTAATAAGAATGTTGATTTTTTAAAAGTGCTTCTCCACTAGTAGAGATTTCTCTGTGGAGAATTCTCTGTTTAGCTCTGTACCCCATTTTTAATTGGGTTATTTGCTTTGTAGGAGTCTAACTTCTTGAGTTCTTTATATATTTTGGAGAGCCCTCTGTCAGATATAGGGTTGGTGAAGATCTTTCCCCATTCTGTAGACTGTTGTTTTGTCTTATTGATGGTGGGTTTTGCCTTACAGAAGCTTTTCTGTTTCATGAGGTCACATTTATCAATTGTTAATCTTAGAGCCTGAGCCACTGGTGTTCTGCTTAGGAGTTTGTCTCCTGTACCAATGCATTCAAGACAATTCCCACTTTCTTTTCTGTTAGATTTAGTGTATCTGGTTTTATGTTGAGGTCTGTGATCTACTTGGACTTGAGTTTTGTGCAGGGTGATAATTATGTATCTATTTGCATTCTTCTACATGCAGACATCCAGTTAGACTAGCACCATTTGTTGAAGATGTTTTCTTTTTTTTCCCATTGTATGGTTTTGGCATCTTTATTCGTTTAAATATCTTCTGCTTCTTTCTACCTTCCCTGTGAGTCTGAGATTCCAATTCACACTCCTGTTATGCTGACCTCTGCCTTCAGCATTATTATTTTTCTCTTCTATTCCTCTTAAACTTTATTTCTATTGTTTCTTACAAGGCTTCTGATTTGCCAATTATTCTTAAGCATAAGCTATTAAATTCATCCATTTTTTCCCTTTAATACTTTCTAGCTTATAATTTTAATTTGATATTTTTCTAATTGATATATACCTTATTATGCTGTAGATTCCCTGTTGAATTTCTGGCTTGAAATTTATTTCTTTGTATATATAAATATTTCTGTTTTATAATTTAGTATAGCAATATTTTATGGTCATTGTATATTTGTTTGTTTTTTAATGGTTTTATTTATTCTTTGAAAAATTTTATGTACGTACCCTGTTTATGTTCATCTTCCTATTGCCCCCTTCTAACTCTCCTTTTGATTCTTCCAACATATTCCATGTTCTGATGCATATATCTGCCAACTTATAAGTATAATATCCAAATTATACAGTCAGAAACTGGGAAAATAATAATAAATGGCTCACACAACAGATTAAGGTAAGCATACCATATACCAAGTGACTTGAAGAGAAGCTAGCTTTGTGTGGGTACAGAAATAGGAGAAGTTTCTTTAACAGGTCCAGGCTGCTGTGCATGTTTTTCTATGACTAGGCACATGAGGTGGCAGTGGCAGATGGGGATGCTGCTTGGAACATTTAGCAGGCCCCTACACATGTATTACAGAGGAAACCCTAGGTACTTTGGACAAATGATTTTTGCAGATAGCGATTCTCTATTTGAGTGACAGTTCTTGGCCTGATATTAGGTCTCAGTAGAAACTAAACATTTGACAATGAGCTACCAAATTGCCATGTAATCTGACCTGCATCTCATGAGCTGAGTATTATCTAACCAATGAAGCTAAAAAGTAGCTTGTGCACAGCAACAATCCATTATCAACTGGAAGTTGTACATATGTGATCAGGCTTGAGCAGGTCCTAAAAGGCACAAGCAAGTCACATGAAGAGCGGAAGTAACAGAAACCAAGGTTACATGGCATCATCAGAATAAAACTCTCCCACCATAACAACTCCTGGATACACCATCACATCAGAAAAGAAAGACATGAATCCAAAATCACTTCCAATGATGATGTTGGAGGACCTTAAGAAGGAAATACATGAAAACACAGGTAAACAGCTAGAAGCCTTTAAAAAGGAAACGCAAAAATGTCTTAAAGAGTTACAGGAAAACAGTATCAAACAGGAGATAGAAGTGAACAAAAACATGCAGGATCTAAAAAGGAAAATAGAAAAAATAAAGAAAACCCAAAGGCAGAAAACTCTGGAGATAGAAACCCTAGGAAAGAAATCAGGAACCATAGATGCGAACATCAGCAACAAAATACAAGAGATGGAAGAGAGAATCTCAGGTGCAGAAGATTCCATAGGGAACATGGACACAACAATCAAAGAAAATGCAAACTGCAAAAATATCCTAACTCAAAATATCCAGAAAATCCAGGACAAAATGAGAAGACCAAACCTATGGATAATAGGAGTAGATGAGAATGAAGATTTTCAACTTAAAGGGCCAGCAAATATCTTCAACAAAATTATAGAAGAAAACTTCCCAAACCTAAAGAAAGAAATGCCCATGAACATACAAGAAGCCTACAGAACTCCAAATATATTGGAGCAGTAAAGAAATTCCTCCCGACACATAATAATCAGAACAACAAATGCATTAAATAAACACAAAATATTAAAAGCAGCAAGGGAAAAAGGCCAAGTAACATATAAAGGCAGGCCTATTAGAATTATTCCAGACTTCTCACCAGAGACTATGAAAGCCAAAAGATCCTGGACAGATGTTATTCAGACACAAAGAGAACACAAATCCCAGCCCAGGCTACAATACCCAGCCAAACTCTCAATTATCATAGATGGAGAAACCAAAGTATTCCATGACAAAACCAAATTCACACAATATCTTTCCAGGAATCCAGCCCTTCAAAGGATAATAACAGAAAAAGGAAAAAAAATAATCCTTCAACAAATCTAAAAGAAGACAGCCACAGGAACAGAAAGAAAATTCTAACAACAAAAATAATAGGAAGCAACAATTACTTTTACTTAATATCTCTTAATATCAATGGACTCAATTCCCCAATAAAAAGACATAGACTAACATAACTGGCTACACAAATAGAACCAAACATTTTGCTGCCTACAGCAAACCCATCTCATTGAAAAAGACAGACACTATCTCAGAATGAAAGCTGGAAAACAATTTTCCAAGCAAACTGTCTGAAGAAACAAGCTGGAGTAGCCATTCTAATATCAAATAAAATTTACTTCCAACCCAAAGTTATCAATAAAGACAAGGAGGGGCCCTTTATACCAATCAAAGTTAAAATCTTCCAAGAGGAACACTCAATTCTGAATATCTGTGCTCCAAATACAAGGGCAGCCACATTCATTAAAGAAACTTTAGTAAAGCTCAAAGCACACATTGCACCTCACACAAAAATAGTGGGAGACTTCAACACACCACTTTCATCAATGGACAGATCATGGAAACAGAAAATAAACAGGGACACAGTGAAACTAAGAGAAGTTATGAAACAAATGGATCTAACAGATATCTACAGAACATTTTTTCCTAAAACAAAAGGATATAACTTCTTCTCAGCATCTCATGGTACCTTCTCCAAAATTGACCATATAATTGGTCACAAAAGAGGCCTCAACAGGTAAAAAATATTGAAATTGTCCCATGCATTCTATCAGATCACCATGGACTAAGGCTGATCTTCAATAACAACATAAGTAATAGAAAGCTAACATTTATGTGGTAACTGAACAACACTCTCCTCAAGGATACCTTGGTCAAGAAAGGAATAAAGAAAGAAATTAAAGACTCTTTAGAGCTTAATGAAAATGAAGCCACAACATACCCAAACTTATGGGACACAATGAAAGCATTTCTAAGAGGAAAACTCATAGCTCTGAGTGCCTCCAAAAATAAAAAAATAAAAAAATAAAACAAATAGAGAGAGCACACACTAGCAGCTTGACACCACACCTAAAACCTCTAAAACAAAAGGAAGCAAATTCACCCAAGAGGAGTAGATGACAGGAAATCATAAAACTCAGGGGCAAAATCAACCAAGTGGAAACAAGAAGAACTAATCAAAGAATCAACCAAGCGAGGATCTGGTTCTTTGAGAAAATCAACAAGATAGATAAACCCTTAGCCAGACTCACTAGAGGACACAGGGACAGCGACCTAATTAAAAAAATCAGAAATGAAAAAAGAGACATAACATCAGATCCCGAAGAAACCCAAAATACCATCAGATCCTTCTACAAAAGGCTATACTAAACAAAACAGGAAAACCTCGATGAAATGGGCATATCCCTAGACAGATACCAGATACCACTGTTAAATCAGGACCAGATAAATGATTTAACAATGCTAAATCCCCTAAAGAAATAGAAGCAGTCATTAATAGTCTCCCAAACAAACAAACAAACAAACAATCAAACAAACAAACAAGCGCAGGACCAGATCAGTTTAGTGCAGAATTTTATCAGACATTCAAAGAAGTTCTAATTCCAGTTCTTCTCAAACTATTCCACAAAATAGAAACAGTAGGTACTCTACTCAGTTCATTCTATGAAGCCACAATTACTCTGATACCTAAACCACAGAAAGACCCACAAAGATAGAGAACTTCAGACCAATTTCCCTTATGAATATCAATGCAAAAATACTAAATAAAATTCTTGCTAACCGAATCCAAGAGCACATCAAAGCAATGATCCATCCTGACCAATTAGGTTTTATTCCAGGGATGCAGGAATGGTTTAAAATATGGAAATCCATCAACATAATCCACTATATAAACAAACTCAATGACAAAAGCCACATGATCTTCTTTTTAGATGCTGAGAAAGCATTTGACAAAATCCAACACCCATTCATGATAATAGTCTTGGAAATATCAGGAATTAAAGGCCCATACCTAAACATGTTAAAAGCAATCGACAGCAAACCAGTAGCCATCATCAAAGTAAATGGTGAGAAGCTGGAAGCAATCCCACTAAAATCAGGGACTAGAGAAGGCTGCCCACTTTCTACCTACCTATTCAATATAGTACTTGAAGTTCTAGCCAGAGTGACCCTAAAAATTTAACCAGAGAACTCATAAACCTGATAAACAGCTTCAGTGAAGTAATTGGATATAACATTAACTCAAACAAGTCAATGGCCTTCCTCTACACAAAAGATAAACAGGCTGAGAAAGAAATTAGAGAAACAACATGTCTTAGGGTTTCTATTCCTGCACAAACATCATGACTAAGAAGCAAGTTGGGGAGGAAAGGGTTTATTCGGCTTACAATTCCATACTTCTGTTCATCACCAAGGAAGTCAGGACTGGAACTCAAGCAGGTCAGAAAGCAGGAGCCGATGCAGAGGCCATGGAGGGATGTTCTTTACTGGCTTGCCTCACCTGGCTTGCTCAGCCTGCTCTCTTATAAAACCCAAGACTACCAGTCCAGAGATGGCCCCACCCACAAGGGGCCTTTCCCCCTTGATCACTAATTGAGAAAATGCCTTACAGTTGGATCTCATGGAGGCATTTCCTCAACTGAAGCTCTTTCTCTGTGATAACTCCAGCTGTGTCAAGTTGACACAAAACTACCCAGTACACAACACCCTTCACAATAGTCACAAATGATATCAAATACCTTGTGGTGACTCTAACTAAGGAAGTGAAAGATCTCTATGATAAGAACCTCAAGTCTCTGAAGATACAAACCAAAGAAGATCTCCAAAGATAGAAAGATCTCCCATTATCATGGATTGGCAGGATCAATATAGTAAAAATGGCTATCTTGCCAAAAGCAATCTACAGATTCAATGCAATCCCCATAAAAATTCAAACTCAATTCTTTAACAAATTAGAAAGGGCAATTTGAAAATTCATCTGGAATAAAAAAAAAAAAAAAAAAAAAAAAAAAAAAAAAAAAAAAAAAAAAAAAAAAAAAACCTCGGAGAGCAAAAACTCTTCTCAAGGATAAAAGAACCTCTGGTGGAATCACCATGCCTGACCTAAAGCTGTACTACAGAGCAATTGTGATAAAAACTGCATGGTAGTGGTATAGCGACAGACAAGTAGACCAATGGAATAGAATTGAGGACCCAGAAATGAACTCACACACCTATGGTCACTTAATCTTTGACAAGGGAGCTAAAACCATCCAGTGGAAAAAAAGACAGCATTTTCAACAAATGGTGCTGGCACAACTGGCAGTCAACATGTAGAATAATGCAAATTGATCCATTCCTATCTCCTTGCACTCAGGTCAAATCTAAGTGGATCAAGGAGCTCCACATAAAACCAGAGACACTGAAACTTATAGAGGAGAAAGTAGGGAAAACCCTCGAAAATATGGGCACGGGGGAAAAATTCCTGAATAGAACAGCAATGGGTTGTGCTCTAAGATCGATAGTCCACATCGGACTTCATACAATTTCAAAGCATCTTTAAGGGAAAAGACACTGTCAATAAGACAAAAAGGCCACCAACAGATTTGGAAATTATCTTTACCAATCCTAAATCAGATAGAAGACTAATATCCAATATATATAAAGAACTGAAGAAGGTAGACTCCTGAAAGTCAAATAACCCCATTAAAAAAGGAGCTCAGAGTTAAAAAAATTCTCAACTGAGGAATTCCGAATGGCTGAGAAGCACCTGAAAAAATGTTCAGCATCCTTCATCATCAGGGAAATACAAATCAAAACAACCCTGAGATTCCACCTCACACTAGTCAGAATGGCTAAGATCAATAATACAGGTGACAGGAGATACTGGCGAGGATGTAGAGAAAGAGGTACACTCCTCTATTTTTGGTGGGATTGCAAGCTTGTACAACCACTCTTGAAATCAGTCTGGCAGTTCCTCAGAAAATTGGACATAGTATTACTGGAGGATCCTGCAATACCTCTCCTGGGCATATATCCAGAAGATGACCCAACCGGTAAGAAGGACACATGTTCCACTATGTTCATAGCAGCCTTATTCCTAATAGTCAGAAGCTGGAAAGGACCCAGATGCCCCTCAACAGAGGAATCGATACAGAAAATGTGGTACATTTACACTATGGAGTACTACTCTGCTATTAAAATGAATGAATTTACGAAATTTCTACATAAATGGATGGACCTGGAGGGTATCATCCTGAGTGAGGTAACCCAATCACAAAAGAACACACATGATATGCACTCACTGATAGCTTAGAATACCCAAATTATGAGTTGCAAAGCCCATGAAACTCTAGAAGAACGAAGACCAAAGTGTGGACACTTTTCCCCTTCTTAGAATTTGGAACAAAACACCCTTGGAAGGAGTTACAGAGACAAATTTTGGAGCTGAGACAAAAGAATGGACCATCTAGAGACTGCCACACCTTGGGATCCATCCCACAATCAGCCTCCAAATGTGCACACTATCACATATGCCAGCAAGATTTTGTTGAAAGGACCCTGATATAGCTGTCTCTTGTGCAGCAATGCCAGTGCCTGGCAAACACAGAAGTAGATGCTCACATTCAGCTATTAGATGGAACACAGGTCCCTAATGTAGGAGCTAGAGAAAGTACCCATGGAGCTGAAGGGTTCTGCAACCCTATAGGACCCTCGGTATTGCAAACTTGATATGCCCCAGTACAGAGGAACACCAGAGCCAAGAAGTGGGAGTGGGTGGGTAGGGGAGTGTGTGTGGGGGAAGTTAAGGGGGGAATTTTGGGATAGCAAATGTATATGAAGAAAATACGAAAGAACTCAAAGACATTTTAGAACCAAATAAAATGAGTATACATCATATCTGATCTCGAACAATTGAAAGAGGTTAAAGAAAATGTACAAGCACAAAATTCCTACATAAAAATCAATCATTTAGTTAGTTATTTGATTTTAAAAATCTGGATATATCTAATATTAACAATTTAACATCACATACAAAATCTCTAAACAAAACAAAGAAATAAACCCCAAGAATTTATCTTGGGTGAGAAATTGGCAGAGGGTCCCAATGTCTCCAGAGGACTTTATATGCAGTAGGTGCCCTAGCACACCCAGGATCTTGGGATCACTGGTGATTGGAATGCAACTTTTCTTCCAAAGAATCCCGGAGTGTCTTTTGCCATCAGGCTCCGTGACAAAGGAACCCTGACCTTCCAGTAGCTGGGATTTATTCCAGTCTGCACCAGCCTCATGGTGTGAAATTGAGTGTCCCAAGGACCCCAGAGGACTCTCCACGCCACTGGTGCCCTAGCATATCCAGGATCTTGAGATCACTGCTGAGTGGAAAGCAACATCTGTTCCAAAGAATCCTGGAGGGTATTGTGCCAGCAGGAACAGGGAAAAAGGAACCCTGCCAACTAGAGTCTAGGATTCCTTCTGGTGGCTGCAGCCCCACACCATCTTGGGCATGACCTGGGCCGACCCTAGCACACCTAGGATCTTGGGATCACTGAGACCGGTCTACTTAGGATAGCACGTGGGTGGCAGAAGCAACAGTGCTTCTTGGTAAGGGTCCCTTTGAGCCTTCATGCTCAGCCAAGAGGTAGAGCTGACCCAGACCCCTGGGCACCACCCTTGCCAGAGGAGAGTTGGCCTCCAGAGAGTGCTCTGACCTTGAAACTCAGGGTGTGTATCTGAGAACCAGACTTCTGAGCACCATCCCTTCAAGAGGAGAGCTTGCCTGACCACTGGGCCTAAGGAGAGAGGTGGACTCCCAGGAGTGCTGACAGAAGCTTACAGAATCACAGGAGGAACAAGCTCCAGACAGAGACAGCTAGAACATCTAACACCAAAGATTACCAAATGGTGAAAAGCAAATGTAAGAATCTTACTAAGAGAAATCAAGACCACTCAGGATCATCAGAACCCAGCAGGTGCACCAGAGCAAGTCCTGGATACCCCAACACACCTGAAAAGCAAGACTAGAATTTAAAGTCATATCTCATGATGTTTGTAGAGGATGTTAAGAAGGGCATTAATAACTCACTTAAAGAAATAAAGTAGAACAATGCTAAACAGGTAGAAGTCCCTAAAGAATTACAGGAAAACACAGCCAAACAGGTGATGGAATTGAATAAAACCATCCACGATCTAAAAGTGGAAGTATTAACAATAAAGAAAACCCAAAGGGAGACAAATCTGGATATAGAAACTCTAGTAAAGAAATCAGGAAAAATGGATGTGAGCATCAGCAACAGAATACAAGAGATGGAAGAGAGAATCTTTGGTGCAGAAGATTCCATAGAAAACATTGAAAAAAAAAAGAAAATGAAAAATGCAAAAAGATCCTAACTCAAAACATTCAGGAAATCCAGGACACGATGAGAAGACCAAACCCAAGGATAATAGGTGTAGATGAAAATGAAGATTTTCAACTTAAAGGGCCAGTAAATATCTTCATCAAGCTTATATAAGAAAACTTCCCTAACCTAAAGAAAGAGATGGCAATGAATATACAAGAAGCCTATAGAACACAAAATAGATTGGACCAGAAAAGATATTCTTCCAGACACATAATAATCAGAACAACAAATGCACTAAATAAAGACAGAATATTAAAAGCACTAAGAGAACAAGGTCAAGTAGCAAATAAAGGCAGGCCTGTTAGAATTACTCCAGACTTCTCACCAGAGACTATAAAAGCCAGAAGATCCTGGACAGATGTGACACAGACCCTAAAAGAACACAAATGCCAGCCCAAGCTACTACAACCAGCAAAACTCTCACTTACCATAGATAGAGAAACCAACGTATTCCATGACAAAACAAAATTTACACAATATCTTTCCATGAATCAAGCCCTTCAAAGATAAAAATAGAAAAACTCTAATACAAGCAGGGAAAATATGCCCTAGAAAAAGCAAGTCTCAGCACCTCACGGGACCTTCTCCAAAATTGACCATATAACTGGTCACAAAACAGGCCTCAACAGATACAAAAATATTGAAATTGTCCCATGTGTCCTATCAGACCACCATGGCCTAAGACTGATCTTCAATAACAACATAAATAATGGAAAGCCAACATTCACATGGAAACTGAACAACACTCTTCTCAATGATACCTTGGTCAAGGAAGGAATAAAGAAAGAATTTAAAGCCTTTTTAGAGTTTAATGAAAATGAAGCCACAACGTACCCAAACCTATGGGACACAATGAAAGCATTTCTAAGAGGGAAACTCATAGCTCTGAGTGCCTCCAAGAAGAAACGGGAGAGAGCATATACTAGCAGCTTGACAACACTTCTAAAAGCTCTAGAAAAAAAGGAAGCAAATTCACCCAAGAGGAGTAGACGGCAGGAAATAATCAAACTCAGGGGTGAAATCAACCAAGTGGAAACAAGAAAAACTATTCAAAGAATTAACCAAACGATGAGTTGGTTCTTTGAAAAAATCAACAAGATAGATAAACCCTTAGCTAGACTCACTAAAGGGCACAGGGACAAAATCCCAATTAACAAAATCAGAAATGAAAAGGGAGACATAACAACAGATCCTGAAGAAATCCAAAACACCATCAGATCCTTCTACAAAAGGCTATACTCAACAAAACTGGAAAACCTGGACGAAATGAACAAATTTCTGGACAGATACCAGGTATCAAAGTTGAATCAGGATCAAGTTGACCATCTAAACAGTCCCATATCACCTAAAGAAATAGAAGCAGTTATCAATAGTCTCCCAGCCAAAAAAAGCCCAGGACCAGACAGGTTTAGTGCAGAGTTCTATCAGACCTTCAAAGAAGATCTAATTCCAGTTCTGCACAAACTATTTCACAAAATAGAAGTAGAAGGTACTCTACCCAATTCATTTTATGAAGCCACTATTACTCTGATACCTAAACCACAGAAAGACCCAACAAAGATAGAGAACTTCAGACCAATTTCTCTTATGAATATCGATGCAAAAATCCTCAATAAAATTCTCGCTAACCGAATCCAAGAACACATTAAAGCAATCATCCATCCTGACCAAGTAGGTTTTATTCCAGGGATGCAGGGATGGTTTAATATACGAAAATCCATCAATGTAATCCATTATATAAACAAACTCAAAGACAAAAACCACATGATCATCTCGTTAGATGCAGAAAAAGCATTCGACAAGATCCAACACCCATTCATGATAAAAGTGTTGGAAAGATCAAGAATTCAAGGCCCATACCTAAACATGATAAAAGCAATCTACAGCAAACCAGTAGCCAACATCAAAGTAAATGGAGAGAAGCTGGAAGCAATCCCACTAAAATCAGGGACTAGACAAGGCTGCCCACTCTCTCCCTACCTTTTCAACATAGTACTTGAAGCATTAGCCAAAGCAATTCGACAACAAAAGGAGATCAAGGGGATACAAATTGGAAAAGAGGAAGTCAAAATATCACTTTTTGCAGATGATATGATAGTATATATAAGTGACCCTAAAAATTCTACCAGAGAACTCCTAAACCTGATAAACAGCTTCGGTGAAGTAGCTGAATATAAAATAAACTCAAACAAGTCAATGGCCTTTCTCTATACAAAGAATAAACAGGCTGAGAAAGAAATTAGGGAAACAACACCCTTCTCAATAGACACAAATAATATAAAATATCTTGGCGTGACTCTAACTAAGGAAGTGAAAGATCTATATGATAAAAACTTCAAATCTCTGAAGAAAGAAATTAAAGAAGATCTCAGAAGATGTAAAGATCTCCCATGCTCATGGATTGGCAGGATCAACATTGTAAAAATGGCTATCTTGCCAAAAGCAATCTACAGATTCATTGCAATCCCCATCAAAATTCCAACTCAATTCTTCAACGAATTAAAATGAGCAATTTGCAAATTTATCTGGAATAACAAAAAACCTAGGATAGCAAAAAGTCTTCTCAAGGGTAAAAGAACCTCTGGTGGAATCACCATGCCTGACCTAAAGCTTTACTACAGAGCAATTTTGATAAAAACTGCATGGTACTGGTATAGAGACAGACCAGTAGACCAATGGAATAGAATTGAAGACCCAGAAATGAACCCACACACCTATGGTCACTTGATCTTCGACAAGGGAGCTAAAACCATCCAGTGGAAGAAAGACAGCATTTTCAACAATTGGTGCTGGCACAACTGGTTGTTATCATGTAGAAGAATGCGAATCGATCCTTACTTATCTCCTTGTACTAAGGTCAAATCTAAGTGGATCAAGGAACTTCACATAAACCCAGAGACACTGAAACTTATAGAGGAGAAAGTGGGGAAAAGCCTTGAAGGTATGGGCACAGGGGAAAAATTCCTGAACAGAACAGCAATGGCTTGTGCTGTAAGATTGAGACTTGACAAATGGGACCTAATGAAACTACAAAGTTTCTGCAAGGCAAAAGACACCGTCAATAAGACAAAAGGACCAGCAACAGTGTGGAAAGGATCTTTACCTATCCTAAATCAGATAGGGGACTAATATCCAACATATATAGAACTCAAGAAGGTGGACTTCAGAAAATCAAATAATCCCATTAAAAAATGGGGCTCAGAACTGAACAAAGAATTCTCACCTGAGGCATAAAAAATGGCAGAGAAGCACCTGAAAAAATGTTCAACATCCTTAATCATCAGGGAAATGCAAATCAAAACAACCCTGAGATCCAACTCACACCAGTCAGAATAGCTAAGATCAAAAATTCAGGTGACAGCAGATGCTGGCGTGGATGTGGAGAAAGAGGAACACTCCTCCATTGTTGGTGGGATTGCAGGCTTGTACAACCACTCTGGAAATCAGTCTGGCGGTTCCTCAGAAAATTGGACATAGTACTACCGGAGGATCCAGCAATACCTCTCCTGGGCATATATCCAGAAGATGCCCCAACTGGTAAGAAGGACAAATGCTCCACTATGTACATAGCAGCCTTATTTATAATAGCCAGAAGCTGGAAAGAACCCAGATGTCCCTCAACAGAGGAATGGATAAGGAAAATGTGGTACATCTACACAATGGAGTACTACTCAGCTATTAAAAAGAATGAATTTATGAAATTCCTAGCCAAATGGATGGACCTGGAGGGCATCATCCTGAGTGAGGTAACACATTCACAAAGGAACTCACACAATATGTACTCACTGATAAGTGGATATTAGCCCAAAACCTAGGATACCCAAGATATAAGATACAATTTGCTAAACACATGAAACTCAAGAAAAATGAAGACTGAAGTGTGGACACTATGCCCCTCCTTAGAAGTGGGAACAAAACACCCTTGGAAGGAGTTACAGAGACAAAGTTTGGAGCTGAGATGAAAGGATGGTCCATGTAGAGACTTCCATATCCAGGGATCCACCCCATAATCAGCATCCAAACGCTGACACCATTGCATACACCAGCAAGATTTTATCGAAAGGACCCAGATGTAGCTGTCTCTTGTGAGACTATGCCGGGGCCTAGCAAACACAGAAGTGGATGCTCACAGTCAGCTAATGGATGGATCACAGGGCTCCCAATGGAGGAGCTAGAGAAAGTAGCCAAGGAGCTAAAGGGATCTGCAACCCTATAGGCAGAACAACATTATGAACTAACCAGTACCCCGGAGCTCTTGAATCTAGCTGCATATGTATCAAAAGATGGCCTAGTCGGCCATCACTGGAAAGAGAGGCCCACTGGACACGCAAACTTTATATGCCCCAGTACAGGGGAACGCCAGGGCCAAAAAGGGGGAGTGGGTGGGTAGGGGATTGGGGGTGGGTGGGTATGGGGGACTTTTGGTATAGCATTGGAAATGTAAATGGGCTAAATACCTAATAAAAAATGGAAAAAAGGAAATGTAAATGAGCTAAATACCTAATAAAAAATGGAAAAAAATACAAAAAAAAACCAAAAAAAAAAAAAAAGAAAAAGCAAGAAAGTAATCCTTCAACAAAACTAAAAGAAGACAGCTGCAAGAACAGAACCCCAAATGTAACATCAAAAATAACAAGAAGCCATAATTGCTTTTCCTTAATATCTCTCAATATCAACAGACTCAATTCTCCTAATAAAAAGACAGACTAACAGACTGGCTATGTAATAGGACCCAACATTTTTCTGGATACAGGAAACTCACTTCAGGGAAAAAGACAGACACTCCCTTAGAGTAAAAGGTTGGAAAACAATTTTCCAAGCAAATGTTCTGAAGAAACAAGCTGGAGTAGTCATTCTAATATCGGATAAAATCGGCTTCCATCCCAAATTTATCAAAAAAGACAAGGATAGGCACTTCATACTCATCAAAGGTAAAATCTTCCAAGATGAATTCTCAATTCTGAATATCTATACTCCAAATGCAAGGACATCCACATTCATTAAGGAAATTTTAGTAAAGCTCAAAGCACACATTGCACCTCACACAATAATAGTGGGAGACTTCAACACCCCACTCTCATCATTAGACAAAACCTGTAAACAGAGACACATTGAAACTAACAGAAGTTATGAAACAAATGGATTTAGCAGATATCTACAGAACATTTTATCGTAAAACAAAAGGATATTCCTTCTTCTCAACACCTCATGGTACAATCTCCAAAAGTGACCATATAATTGGTCACAAAACCGGCCTCAAGTTAAAAAAAAAAAAAAAAACATAATGAAATGATCCCATATATCCTATCTGATCACCAAGGACTAAGGCTGATCTTCAATAACAACATAACTAATAGAAAGTCAACATTCCCATGGAAGCTGAAGAACACTCTACTCAATGATAACTTGGTCAAAGAAGAAATAAAGAAAGAGATTAAAGGCTTTTTAGAGTTTAATGAAAATGTAGCCACAACACACCAAAAACTATGTAAAACAATGAAAGCATTCCTAACAGGGAAACTAATAGCTCTGAATGCCTCCAGAAAGAAACTAGAGAAAAAATATATTAGCAGCTTGACAGCACACCTGAAAGCTCTAGAACAAAAGGAATCAAATTCACCCAAGAGGAGTAGAAGGCAGGAAATAATCAAACTCTTGGCTGAAATCAACCAAGTGGAAACAAAAAAGAACTATACAAAGAATCAACCAAACCAGGAGCTGGTTCTTTGAGAAAATCAACAAGATAGATAAACCCTTAGCCAGGCTAACTAGAAGGCACAGGGACAGTATCATAACGAACAAAAACAGAAATGAAAAAATGAGACATAACAACAGACCCTGAGGAAATCCAAAATATCATTAGATCCTACTACAAAAGCCTATACTCAAAAAAAAAAAAAAAAAAAAAAAAAAAAAAAAAAAACAAAACTGGAAAACCTAGATGAAATGGACGATTTCCTAGACAGTTAAAAGATACCAAAGATAAATCATTATCTGATTAATGATCTAAACAGTCCCATTTCCCCTAAAGATATAGAATCAGTCATTAATAATCTCCCAACCTAAAAAGCCCAGGACCAGATGGATTTAGTGCATAGTTCTATCAGACCTTCAAAGAAGACCTAATTCTAATTCCCCTCAAACTATTTCATAAAATAGGGACGGAAAGTACTCTGACCGATTCATTCTATGAAGCCACAATTACTCTATACCTAAACCACATAAACAAAGAAAGAGACTTCAGAACAATTTCCCTTATGAATGAATATTGATGCAAATCTAATCAACAAAATCCTAACAAACTGAATCAAGAACATGTTAAAACGTTCATCCATCAAGATCAAGTAGGCTTCATCCCAAGGATGCAGGGATATCCACTATATAAACAAACTCAAAGACAAAAACCACATGATCATCTCATTAGATGCTGAGAAAGTGTTTGACAAAATCCAACACCCAATTCATAATAAAAGTCTTGGAATGATCAAGAATTCAAGGCCCATGCCTAAACATAATAAAAGCAATATACAGCAAACCAGTAACCAACATCAATCTAAATGGAGAGAAACTTGAAGCAATCTCACTAAAATCAGGGACTAGACAAAGCTGCCCACTTTCTTCCTACATAGTCATTATAGTACTTGAAGTCCTAGCCAGAGCAATCTGACAGCAAATGTTGATCAGGGGAATACAAATTGGAAAGGAAGAAGTCAAAATATCAACATTTGCTGATGATATGATAGTATATATAAGTGACCATAAAAAAAATCCACCAGAGAACGCCTAAACCTAATAAACAGTTTCAGTGTAGTAGCTGGATATAAATTTAACTCAGGGGAATCAGTAGCCTTTCTGTACACAAAGGATAAACTGGCTGATATAGAAATTAGGGAACAACACCCTTCACAATAGTCACAAATAATATAAAATACCTTGGCGCGACTCTAACTAAGAAAGTGAAAGATCTGTATGACAAGAACTTCAAGCCTCTGAAGAAAGAAATTGAAGATCTCAGAAGATGGAAAGATCTCTTATGCTCATGGATTGGCAGGATTATTATAGTAAAAATGGCTATCTTGGCAAAAGCAATCTACAGATTCAATGCAATCCCCATCAAAATTCCAACTCAACTTTTCACTGAGATACAAAGGGCAATTTGCAAATTCATCTGGAATAATAAAAAACCTAGGATAGCAAAATCTCTCCTCAAAAATAGAAGAACTTCTGGGGTAATCACCCTGCCTGACATCAGCTGTACTACAGAGTAATTGTGGTAAAAACCACATGGTACTGGTACAGCGACAGACTGGCAGATCAATGGAGTAGAATTGAAGACCCAGAAATGAACCCACACACATATGATCTCTTGATCTTTAGCAACATAGCTAAAACCATCCAACGGAAAAAGACAGCATTTTCAAGAGATGGTGTTGGCTTAACTGGCAGTTATCATGTAGAAGAATGCAAATTGATCCATTCTTATCTCTTTGTACAAAGCTCAAGACTAAGAGGATCAAGGAACTCCACATAAAGCCAGAGACACTGAAATTTATAGAGGAAAATGTGGGAGAAACCCCTAGAAGGCATGGGCACAGGAGAAATTTTCCTAAACAGAAGAGCAATGGCCTGTGCTCTAAGATCAAGAATCGACAAATGGGAACTCATAAAATTGCAAAGCTTCTGTAGGGCAAAAGATACTGTCAATAAGACAAAAAAAGGCAACTAACAGATTGGGAAAAGATTTTTACCAATATTAAATCTGATAGGGGACTAATATCCAATATATACAAAGAGATAAAGAAGTTGAACTCCAGAAATTCAAATAAGCTCATTAAAAAATGGGGTACAAAGCTTAACAAAGAATCATCAACCCTGTAATACCAAAGGGCTAAGAAACACTTGAAGAAAAAATATTCAACATCCTTAATTATCAGGGAAATGCAAATCAAAACAAACCTGAGATTCCACCACACACCAATCATAATGGCTAAGATAAAAAATTCAGGTGCCAGACCATGCTGGCGAGGATGTGAGAAAGAGGAACACTCCTCCATTGCTGGTGGGATTGCAAGCTTGTACAACCACTCTGAAAATCAGTCTGGCAGTTTCTCAGAAAACTGGACATAGTACTACTGGTAAATCCAGCAATACCACTCCTGGGCATATACCCAGAAGAAGTTCCAACTAGTAATAAGGACACATGCTCCACTATGTTCAAAGCAGCCCTATTTATAATAGCCAGAACCTGGAAAGAACCCAGATGTACCTCAACATAGGAATAGATACAGAAAATGTGGTACATTTACACAATGGAGTACCTCTCAGCTATTAAAAACAATGAATTTATGAAATTTTTGGGCAACTGGATGTATCTGGAGGATATCATCCTCAGTGAGGCAACCCAATCACAAAAGAAGTTACTTTACATGCACTCACTGGTAAGTGGATATTATCCCAGAAACCTAGAATAACCAAGATACAACTTCCAAAACAGAAGAAAATCAAGAAGGAAGAACAATTCATGGATATTTCATTCCTCCCTAGAATAGAGAGTAAAGTATCCATTGAAGGAATTGCAGAGACAACGTTTAGAGCTAAGATGAAAGGATTGACCATCCAGAGACTGCCCCACCTGGGGGTCCATCCCATAATCAGCCACCAAATGAAGACACTATTGTATATGCCAGCAAGATTTTGCTGAAAGGACTCTGATATAGCTGTGTCCTGTGAGGCTTTGCCATTGCCTGGCAAATACAGAAGTGGATGCTCACAGTCATCTATAGGATGGAACACAGGGCCCCCAATATAGGAACTAGAGAACATACCCAAGAGCTGAAGGGGTCTGCAAGCCTATAGGTAGAACAACAATGTGAACTAATCAGTACCCCCAGAACTCCTGTCTCTAGCTGTATATGTAGCAGAATATGGCCTAGTTGGCCATAATTGGGAAGAGAGGACACTTGGTTTAGCAAACTTTATATGCTCTAGTACAGGGGAAAGCCAGGGCCAAGAAGTGGGAGTGAGTGTGTAGGAGAGCAGGGCGGGGGGTGTGTATAGGGAACTTTTGGGATAGCATTTGAAATGTAAATGAAGAAAATATCCAAAAAAAAAAAAGAAGAAAAGAAAAAATCGAGAATCCCCAAATGGGACCTCATAAAATTTCAAAGCTTCTATAAGAAAAAAATATACTACCAAGAAGACAAAAAGGCCTCTAACCTATTGGGAAAGCATCTTTACCAATCCTAAATCTGGGATAGGGTCTCATATCCAATATATACAAGGAACTCAAGCAGTGGAACTCCAGAGGAATCAAATAACCCTAGTAAAAAATGTGGCACATACCTAAACAACGAATTCTCAACGGAAGAATACCAAATCACTGAGAATCACCTGAAAAAAGTACAACATCCTTAATCATCAGGGAAATGCAAATCAAAACAACCCTGAGATTCAACCTCACACAAATCAGAATGGCTAAGATCAAAAATTCAGTTGATAGCAGATGCTGGCGAGGATGTGGAGAAAGAGGAACACTCCTCCATTTCTGCAAACTTGTACAACCACTCTGGAAATCAGTGTGGCAGTTCCGCAGACAATTGGGCATAGTTCTATCAGAAGATCCAGCAATACCTCTCCTGGGAACATACCCAGAAGATGTTCCAAGTGGCAATAAGAACACATGCTCCACTATATTCATAGAAACGTTATTTGTAATAGCCAGAAGCTGGAAAGAACCCAGATGTCCCTCCACAGAGGAATGGATACAGAAAATGTGATACATTTACACACTGGAGTAGTACACAGCTATTAAGAACAATGAATTTATAAAATGCTTAGGCAAATGGATGGATCTGGAGGATAACACCATGAGTGAGAGAACCCAATCACAAAAGAACTCACATGATATGCACTCACTGATAAGTTCTTATTAGCCCAGAAACTTAGAATACCCAATATATAATTTGCAAAAGACATGAAACTCAAGATGAAGGAAGACCAAAGTATGGATACTTTGCCACTCTTTAGAATGGGGAACAAAATACCCATGGAAAGTGTTAGAGAGATAAAGTTTGGAGCTGACATGGAAGGAAGGACCATCAGAGTCTGCCCCACCTGAGGATCTATACCATAATCAGCTACCAAACACAGACACTATTTGCGTATGCCAGCAAGATTTTGCTGACATGACCCTGATATAGGTGAGGTTATGTCAGTACCTGGCAAATATAGAAGTGGATGCTTAGAGTCATCTACTAGATGGAACACAGGGCCCTTAGTGGAGGAGATAGAGAAAGTACCCAAGGAGCTGAAGGGGTCTGTAACCCTATTGGAGGAACCACAATATGAAATAACCAGTACCCCCTGAGCTTGTGTCTCTAACTGCATATGTAGCAGAAGATGGCCTCGTAGGCCATCATTGGGAGGAGAGGTCATTGGTCTTGCAAAGATTATATGCCCCAGTACAGGGGAATGCTAGGGCCAGGAAGTTGGAGTGGGTGCGTTGGAGAGCAGGACAGAGGAAGGGTATAGGGGACTTTCTGGATAGCATTTGAAATATAAATGAAAAAATATCAAATAAAAATTTTGTTAAAAAGCAAACAAAAGATTAGAAGGTAGACATAATCAAATCAGGTTTGAAATCAATTATGTTTAAGAAAGAGCACAACAGAAAGAATCAATGAAACTAAGAGTTTATTTAGAAAATCAGTAATATCAACAAATCTTTATCCAAAATAACTAACAGTCAAAGAGTACATCCAAATGAAATAAATCGAACAGACACTGAGAAAATCCAGATAACCATAAGAATATATTTGAAAAACCTGGACTCCAACAAATTGGAAATATCAAAAGAATTAGACAATTATTCTTTATATATACCACATGTGTTGATAACATTTTCAAGACAGTGAGAGTGAAATTGAAGAAGATATCAGAATATGATAAGATCTGCTATATTCATGGATTAATAAAAATAGCAAACTAAATATTACTATCCCACCAAAGCAATCTACAGATTCAGTGTAATTCCCATCAAAATTCCAACACAAAATTTTCACAGATGATGGAAGGACAAATCGCATCATCAAATGGAAGCACCAAAATTTCAATAGAGTTAAAACAATCCCAAACAACAAAAGAACTGCTGGAAGTATCCCTATCCCTGCTTTCAAGTTATAATACAGAGGAAGTATTTCTTGCATGCTGAAGACATATGGATTCTGTTTTTGAAACTAGAATAATAAAAGCAAAATTATATTGACACAAAACCAGACAGATTTATTGAACATGAAACATAATTGTAGACATAGAGAAATCGTTACAATTATGGGCACCTTCTTTTTGATAAAGAAGTCAGAAATACACACTGCAAAAAGGACAACTTTGGCAAATGGTGCTGGTCACAGGAATGCAAATAGATCCACTTAGCATCCTGCACCCCAAAAAAGAAACCCACAAGAAAATCAAAGACCTAAACATAAAACCAGAGACACTGGTGTGATAGAAGAGAAAGTGGTGAATAGCATTGAACTCATTGGCACGGAAGACTTTCTAAGCAGAACACCTTTAGGCCAGGAAGTGAGACTTAAAAAAAAAAACTAATAAATGGTACCTCATGAAACAAAAGGGCTTGTGTAAAGCAAAGGACACTATCGCTCCATCAAGAAGGCAGCTTACAGAATTGGAAAATATTTTCACCAACTCCACATCTGATAGAGGACTAATATTCAAACTATATAAAGAACTGAAGATGTCAAGAAAAACAATTCATCCATCTTAAAAATTTGATGTTGATCTAAATAGAATTCTCCAATGAGGAAACTCAAATAGTTGAGAAACACTTAAAGAAATGTTCAACATCCTTAGCCATCTGGGAAATGCAAATGAGAACTACTTTGAGATTTCATTTTACACCTGTCAGTATGGCTAAGATCAACAACGCAAGGGACAGCTCATCCTGGGGATACAGTAAGGGGCACATTCATCAATGGTGGGAGTGAAACTTACACAGGTACTATGAAAGTCTGTGTGATAGTTTCGCTGGAAAATGGGAAAAGATCTACCCAAAATTGAGGTTTGCCACTCTTGGGCACATAGCCAAAGGATACTTCATCCTACCCAAGAGATATTTCCTCAACTGTGCTCACTGCTGCTCTGTTCACAAGAGCCAGAAACCAGAAACAACCTAGATTCCCCTAAAGAGAACATGGATAAAGACTGTCTAGTCTGTTTCCTCCCACTAGCACAGGTTTCTAGCAGCTCCTCTCTTAAAGGTTCACACTGACCACCAGTTCTCCCTGGATGATGATTTAACTGCCTTCCTTGTCAACAATGGTTCTGGTCTGGCAAATGCCTGGTTTGCTGGTTATGATGCTCCAGGGCCATCTACCCCTCCATTATGGGGTTGCCCTAGGCACCAGGGCATCACGGTGGGTAAGAGACAGAAGGACACCTTTGTGGGTACTGAGGCCCATTGCAAGAGAGGCATCCTGATCCTGAAGTACCCCCATTGGTCATGACATTGTCACGAACTGGTTCAATATGGAGAAGATCTGGCACCAAACATTCTACAACAAACTGCATGTGGTCCTCCAAAGGAACACTGTGCTGCTCACCATTCCCCCTAGAGCCCTAAGGCCAACTGTGAAAAGATGACCCACATCATTTTTGAGACTTATAAAACCACAACCATGTAAGTAGCCATCCAGTCTGTGCTGTTCCTCTAGGCCTCTGGTCATACCACTGCGATTTTGATGGAGCCCAGAGATGGGGTCACACAGAATGTGCACATCTATGAGATAATGTGCATATCTCTGCTCTCCTTGTGCCATCCCGTGTCTGGACCTAGCTGGCCTGTACCTGACAGACTACTACATGAAGTTCATGACCACATGTGGCTATAGTTCACCAAAAAGCTGGGAGGGAAATCATGCCTAATATCAGAGAGAAGCTGTGCTATGTTGCCTTAGACTTCCAGCAAGAGATGGCCACTGATGGGTTCTCTTCCTCAGCAGACAAGAGCTATAAGCATCCAGGTCATCACTATTGTCAATAAGCAGTTCTGCTGCCCTTAGGCTTTTGTTTAGCCTTCCTTCTTGGGTAATGGAATCCTGTAGCAACCACGAAACAACATTTAATTCCATCATGAAGTGTGACATTGACATTCTGTACATGTATAAATAATATTCAGATTTCTATAATCTCCCTAACCTATCTAGACTCCTGCCCACTTCTACAAACCTTTTAATCCCCCTAGTTCTGTTTCAGACATTGGTTTTGTTTGTTTGTGTTTGAGAATCCTAGAGTTTAACTAGGATTATCAGTATGACCATGAGCTCAAAACTCTTTCTTGGAGGCCAGATGCAGGACACTGGATCTGGATCACTGGATGTATGGAAGATAACGATTCTCTCTCCCTCAGAACCCACCAATATTTCACCAAAGGAGGGAAAAGTTGAAAGAGTCCTTCCCTGGCCCATTATTTACTGTGAGGAGGTTTTAGTCATGGGTAGACTTTACATATACTCACAGGTGTTGTGAGGTCGTGACTGCACTGGTGGTCCTGTAGTGAAGAAAACAGATTCCATAGCCCTCCTCTTTATGGTCCAGTTTTTATATATTTTCTGCTCCTTTTTTTTTTCCTCTGAGGATCCATGAGGGTTCATGCCTAAACAAGATAGTAATACCATTCAGCCATCTCTTATTATCGTGCTTTGAGCAGTTATGCATATTATTCCTCACTGTAGTTTATTGCGAAAAGGGCTTCTCTGAATGAATCTTGAAGTAGAATTTCCCCTAGATATAAACATAGATACTTAGAAGGGAGCTTGACACCTTGAGACTTTACATAAACAACAGGAATAAATTCTCCCCTAGGGCCAAAGGCATTTTCTATCCTCCTGTGGAACTGGCCTCAAATCTAATCACAGATACACTGGCTATCCCTATAACAGTGATGTCACTATTGTGTAGCTGGACACATCTTTCTTGGCAGATTGGTATTGTACATCATAAGGTTCATATCTGGGTAACTCTGTTGATGCCATTACTCTGCCAGCATCCTGAATAGCACAATCCAGAACTATGAAAGCTAACTAGATGGAAGGAAGTTTTCAGTTACATGCCAGCTCAATTTCTCTATATTTTACAACCACGATGTGGTTTGTCTTTTGTAGCAGGGTCTTATCATATATTCATGGTAGGCAAACAGAAAGAGTGTGAAGAACCTGTATTATTTTCAAGATTTCTGGGAACTTCCTGAACATACCTGGCATTGGGATTTTTTTTTTTTCGCTTGATTTTCAGCAGCAGTATTATGTAGACATACAGGCCATCTACCAGCTAAATATGTGTCTTTTGAGACTTTATCAATTTTATTATAAACAGTAAGTTTCCATGTGGATTTTCAAGTATATCCTTAGCTTTGTTTATCCCCTCATCCCACCAGCTTTTCTACCCTATCTCTACTTAAATTTTCCTCATAGGTTGAATATTCATATTAGTGATTGTACAAGTAATGGGCATATGAGAGGACAAACACTTTCACAACTTAAGCATTTCTGGGAATCTATTAGAGAAAAAAAGAATCAATATAATAATCTATCAAAAGGAGGTGGCCCTTGAGTGGGGTAAAACGCTCATGTTGCAACTGCAAGCCAATACTGATACTGACACTGTCAGGATCATACTTCCTAGTAACATTTATTGTGGTGAAACCTTCACTCTTCTCACAGATTATTCTTGTGATATCATCTAGGCATGACTAAAAGCAAACAAATTAAGGAATGTGACTTTTTATTACCCTTGAAACTATTATGAACTTAAGATTTCTGATTTCTTTGGAAAGTCGGGTACATTATATGGTGATTCTCTGGGAGAGAAAGGTTAAATGATGTTTTGCTAAGGCAGACACTGGTGAAAGGATGCTTTGATACTGAAGATGCACATGAAAGAAGGTTTGGCTGAGGCCAACACATGGGTGACAGGATGATTTGCTGAAGTAGACACAATTGAGAGGATGTTTTACAGAGGGAGATACAGGTTAGAAGATGTTTTGTTAAGACAGACTTGTGAGAGGAGAGGTGGTGTTAAGAAAGAATATAACTATGACCTCACAGACACTTGGAGGAGTGTCTTGCATTGGTTCACCTTGCTCTGCCTCGATAGACTTTGCTGGCCAGGCTCTGGGAATGGATTGCCAGCACAGAGGAATAAAAAGAAATATTTAAACATTAGACTTGGCTTCTTACAGATTGCAATTTATTAACAGTAAGGAGTCCATATAAAGTTAATATGTAAATGCAAATCAGTAAAACAAAACCATAAAACACGCATACATATGCAAGTTAAACAAATAACTAGATTTATAAGGAACTTTTAGAAATATATATATATATATATATATATATATATATATATATATATATATATATATAGGCAAAGCATACACAGAAATTGTTGATATAGGCATACAACTACTTGCATGAAATACTTCTCATTAATCCTAATCAAAAGAGGCTAACAATAAAATTAGCAATAACAATGTTTACTGTTTATATTGGCAAAAGCAGTTAGTAAGTGCTTATCTCAAATACTACAGACATTTGAGTGCTCATAGTCAAGGGTCAAGGGTTGGAATATGTACAATCTTAAACACACATCAGGATGAATTTGGCCTGGTTGTTCTCTTTAAGGAAAAGAAAATTCAGCTGGCAAGGTTGAAAAACTAGGTGAACGAGGTTCTCCAGTTTGATGGAGGTCATCTTCAGCAAAATAGTGTGGCCCACTTAGAAATAGTGGGAGAAGGGAGAGGTGAGGGGAAAGGAGGAGCAGAATGGGAAAAGGAAAGGAAGAAGGAATTTAGGAATAATGGAAGGGAGGGAGGAAGGGAGATGGGAGGATGGTGGGGCAAATGTGCAAGGGAGGAAGGGGAAGGAGGAGGGAGAGGGAGGGGTTGCTATCAGGAGGCGGGGCCTGTGCTCAGGCAACACACATGTGGACAATGAAGAATGCCCTGCCTTCTCTGTGACGTCAGAATCTGTAGTAGAGAAACACAGAGAAGTCTAGGCAGGACTGGCAGACTACAGCAATGCCTCAACCAAGAAGCCTCTGCGAGAGCTTGTTCTAGGAATTTTCATCAATGGGGCTTTTAGTCAGCAGGGTCTTGAGATGCAGGGATTCCAGTCTGTTAGAGCCACAGCCAGAAGCCATAGCCGGAGCCAGCTACATTCCTGGCAGTCGCAAGCGAAAAAGAAACAGTTTGGAGGAGTTGGCAACAAGTTCTAATGTTCATGGACCTCAAAACCAGGGAATGTATCCACATCAAGTTCTCAACTACATCTACTGGAAAAGGGTTAAGATCTCATCTAATGATGCTTATCAAAACTTATTTTTGGACGGGCATGATAGCGACATTAAAATCCATGCTCTGGGAAAAACATGGTGTTTACACAAAGTATTTTTATGTCAGTCAGGCTACTTTGCTAACATTCTCAAAGGTACTTGGAGAGAATCACACCATGGTGTTATAAATCTGATCATTAAGAATGAGGATATTGATACCCGATCTCTGCATTTTGTGTTTGGTGCTTTGTACACGGATGCGGATTTGTCAATAACACCTCTGGAAGTTCCTCAAGTTTTGGCAGCAGCATGCCTGCTTCGGGTGGATCGAGTAATTCAGCAGTGTGAAGGAATCATGAAAGAAACTATCAACAGGAACACTGTGTGCTCCTATTATTTGGCAGCAGAAACCTATAGATTAAAAGCTGTAAAGACGAGATGCTTTGAATGGCTTCTTTGCAATTTGATGGTACATCCAAGTGTGGCACTTTACAAGGAAGTAGACTTGAAGTTGATGTATCTTCTAGCACTGTCTTCTGACTTACTAGTCATGCAAAAGGAGATTGATGTATATACCACACTAAAAATATGGATGTTCCTTTATCTTAATCCATGCTGGAACGGAACCATGAAACAGCTTTTACAACACGCAAACAACTGGCTTTCCACCCACATGGCATATGTTGATAACATCAGTTTTCTTGAAAGTGAAGAAGGACTAATATTTCAACCAGTGTTTAAAAAGCTGAGATTTCAGCACATTATCTGTGACTTGACTTCCACAACTATTCTTGAACAAGATCGACTAATACCTATGGCATGGTTGTCACCCATTTACAAACAACAGTGGTTGACTTTGCTGCGAACACAAGAATATGGGGTAATTGGACCACAAGTTATCAATGAACAAGAACTTGAAGAATGCACCATGAGGTGTGGTACAATGATCCCCAAGGATGGAAGATATACTTGGAAGTGGTCAGTTGGACGACTTGGCTTTCCTTTACGTGTGACCTTTACCAGGCAGTGTGTAATTTTAAGGCAACGGTGTCAGAGGTGTGATGGTTCTGCTTGCCACAACCATATCCGAAATGTCATATTCAGAATAACTTTGGTGTGTTTTGATTCCAACAAAAGAGTAACTTTCAGAAAGACAACAGGTTATAAAATCCTCACCTTTGAATATAAGGAGGAGCAAATTGTAATGAAATTGGATAGTGATGTTCTAACCTTCCCTATGTGTATATTCTGCAATTTCCTTTTTGTAAACCTAGGAAATGCAGAAAACAAGTAATCTTATCAATTATTAGACTGTAAGCATTTTACAAGTATTGAATGGTTCATTTAATATGAAGGCTGTGTAATGACTACAGTGAAGAAGACCAAAAACAAATTCAATATTCTTTGGAGTCTAGTACCACCAGAAGTGACTGCTTCCCTCCATCACCTTATTTCCATGTATTTCTGAAGAAAACCTTTACTTCCAACAAAGTATTTGTCAAATCAAATAAACCTAATCTTCTGATTTAAATTTACCATCGAGATCCAAGCTTGGAATGGAAATAAGAGACTATATTTGCAAGGTAAAACATCTCAATCAATTTGTTAAGTAGATTTGGCCCTAGCTAAAATTGAGACAAAATAAAATCATGCCATTGTTGAAACTGTTGTGAACCAATGCATTCATTATGACATTATTATAAGACGTAAATCATTGGTTAAAAGGGAATATTTGAGATTACTCTCTGTGTGGGCTTTCAAATAACTAAATAATGTCGTTTGTGTTCGGAAAACATTTACTGCTGACTATGTCTAACTAACTATATATGCACACATACAGACATTTATCTTATACTTAAATTTCATGCCCTATCCTGGATAAGCAAGGGAATTATATATGCAATATATTTACATAGAACTATATATACTTATGTAATATATTTATGTATTGATGTAAGGGTAAATACCAAGAATCCAATTTGTGAAAGGGATAAACAAGATAGGAAATGGAAAATAGGCCTTCATGATACCTATCATTTGCTATCAAGGTATGAGCTGTATCATAGTATACTGATCAATTTCTCTGCCTTAATTTCTTTTACTGTTGCAGTGATTTTATGTTTTTAAAAAGACCTTATGAAATCACCTTAGGGGCAACAGTTTCAATTATCTCAGACTTTGAGTCTCTAGGCTTCTGCGGCAGGAGGTTGAAGAAACTGGTCACATCACACCTACAGTAGAAAGAGATCACCTTAATGCAAGTACATCAATAACTTTCTCCGTTGTGTAGAGTTCAAGATTAGAGTCAAGGAATAGTGCCACCCCGGATAGGTAGGTCTTCCCAAGTCACTTTATGCAATCAAGATAACCTCCAACAGGCATTCCCAGAGCCTGGACTCTCACATGATTGTAGATGCTGTCACAATTCTTCCTCTTGTCAACATGATACAGGAACACACCACTTTTAAGCCATAACCTAACAACCTTTGGTCTTCATAGGTTCACAACCATGGCATGGTACAAAATTCACTGTATCCAACTTTGAAAGTCCCATAAATAGTTCCCTTGTTCAATGTGGCTGGTTCTGTGCCAATGCCATGATGATTTTACTACTATAGCTTTGTAGTCTAATTTGAACTGGGAATGGAGTCCCCAGTTGTTCCTTTTTAATTCAGGATCGTTTTAGCTATCCTGAGTTTTCATTTTATTTTCTAGATGAAGCTGAGAGTTGTCCTTTCAAGGTCTTTACCTTATTTCTCTTGGTTACTAGGCCTCATGTGCTCATGATGCCTCCTAAGTTGACTAGGCTTCACCTATGTCTACTAGTACTCACAAGTACACCATGGCTCATATGGATATTCCAGTTACCCACCTTTACTGGGCCTCCCATGCATGCCAGGTACTGAAAAAGCCTTTCAGTCCTTCCAGGCTAAGGAAGCTAGAAACGTTTACCACATCTCCAGTGTTTACCAACCCTCTCATACTCACACAGCCACCAGGGTACTAGGATCCACCTGATTACAAAGCCTTCCATACTCTCCAGGCCTCCCTTGGTTAATGGCACTCACTTGCTTGCCAGGCCTCACATGATTACTAGGCCTCACTTGGCTACTAGGCCTCAAGTGGTTTCTAGGTTTTTCATGGTTTTGAGAGCTTCCATGTATACTAAGCTGCTCATACTAACCAGGCTTCCCCTGTACACCTGGCCTAACCTGCCATCCAAGACTCTATTAGTTACTGGATCTCCAATGCTTCCTGTGCATTTTATGCTTGCTTACCAGGCCTCTCACATTTACATAACTCACATCCTTACTAGTCCTTCCAAGATTTTCAGGTCTTTCTTTGTTACTAGGTCTTCCATAGTTAGTAGTACATCCCGTTCTTGCTCAGCTAATCATGCTGTCCATGCCTCCTAAGTTTCCCAGGCCTCCGTGGCATTCAACTTTGCCAAATAGTTCTAGACCTCCCATGCTTTCCCTATCTTCCATGAGTTCTAGCATTTCTGTGTTTACTAGGCCTCCTAATTCTGACTAAGCTTCTCTTGCTCACTGAGCCTCCTAACTTTTTCAAGAATCTCAAGCTAACCAGACCTTTTGTGTCCATCAGATACCCTATTTGTACTAGGTCTCCTATGTTTCCAGGTCTTCTCTAGGTTCTAGGACTCTCCTGCTTACTAGGCTTCCCCATGCTTGGATCCATCTCATCCTTGGCAGTCCTTTTCCAGCCCTCACAGGCTTAACACTCCTCTGATGTATTTTCACACCTCCCAATCCTTCTAGACCTCCAGGGCTTTCCCCATCATTTTTGGATTCTAGCATCCCCAGGCTTAGTAACCCTGTCCTTATTCACCAGGCTTCTAATGCTTATCACACCTCCTAAGCTTTCCAGGCTCCAGGGCTTAGCAAGCCGCAAGTTTTTCTCAGAACGCCCATGCATCCCAGGTCACTCAAATTTAACAGGTATTCCAGGGAGCCATAACCTGCTTGGTCACAAGGCCTTCCATATTCTCTAGGCCTCCCTAAGTTACTAGACCTCATTTGTGTACCAGACCTCACATTTATATTAGACTTCATTTGGCTTCTGTGCTTTATAAGACTCTAATCATTATTGAGACCTTCTATGTGTACTGAGATACACATATTACCCAGCATTCCCATGTACATCTGGCCTAACAGGCCAAGTAGGACTCTGATGTTTGCCAGGTCTCCCAAGCTTCCCCCCACATCTTATGCTCAGCAGCATAAGATGTTTGTCCAGACCTCACATCCTTATTTGTTCTTCCAATATTTCCAGGCGTTTCTATGGTTCTAGAATTCCCATGGTCCCTAGGCCTTCCAATTGCTGCCAGGATACTCAAGAATTCCAGGCCTCCTAAGATTCCCAAGCCTCTCAAGAATACCCGGTTTCCAATGGTTATCAGACCTCCCATCCTTAATAGGCCTCCCATGCTTTCCAGGTCTTCCTAGGCTTCTAAGACTCCCATGCTTACTAGACCTCCCCACATTGGAGGTTGCTCATCCTTATCAAGCCTGCTGACATTTCCAGGCCTCTCAGGCTTACCGGGCCTGCCATGTTTATAAGACTTGCCATCCTTAACAGTCCTTCCATAATTTTCAGGTCTTCCATGGGTTCTGGGAATCTCATACATCCCAGGCTTCCCAATGCTTATAGGCTGCTCATGCTTACCAGACCACCTAAGATTTCCAGGCCTCCCAGGTATGACAGGCCAAAGAAGTTTTTTTCAGATGTTCCATACTTTCTAATCCTTCCATGCTTTTCAGTGTCCTTGGGTTCTAGGACAGCCATGCGTCTTGGGACTGCCCATGAACACCAGGCTTTCTGGCTTAATAGGATTACCAGGTCTTCCATATTATAGAAACACTCATACTTAAAAGATTTCCCATGCTTTCCAGGTATTCCTTGGTTTATGTTTCCCATGATTACTAGGTCTGTCCATGAGAGCCAGTCAACTAAAACTTACCATGTTTTCTTTTTTTGCAATTGTATTGCTCTTTATTTTTTATATAATTTAAATATAAATCACATTTTTGTTCCTTTAGGATAATGAAGTTTGTATTTTCTATTATATATATATATATATATTACATTTCAAATGTTATCCCCTTTCCTAGTTTCCCCTCCAAAAATCCACTATCCTCTCCCACCTCCCCCCGCTCCCCAAACCAAACACTCTCATTCCTGGTCCTGGCATTCTCCTATATAGGGGCGTAGAGCCTTCACAGGATCAAGGGCTTCTTCTACCATTGATGACAGATTAGGCCATCTTCTGCTACAAATATAGATAGAGCCACAAGTTCCACCATGTGTTTTCTTTGAATGGTGATATAGCTCCAAGGAGCTCTAAGGGTAATTGTTAGTTCATATTGATGTCCCTTCTATGGGGCTTCATTCCCCTTCAGCTCCTTGGATACTTTCTCTGGCTCCTTCATTGGGGACCTTGTGCTCCCTCCAATGGATGACAGTGAGCATCCACTACTGTATTTGCCAGGCACTGGCTAGAGCCTCACAGCAGACAGCTATATTCGGATCTTGTCAGCTAAATCTTGCTGGCATATGCAATAGTGTCTCGGTTTGGTGGTTGTATATGGGAGGGATCCCTGGGTAAGGCAGTCTCTGGATGTTCCTTCCTTCCATCTCAGCTACAATCTCCATCTTTATAACTCATTCAATGGGTAATTTGTTCGCCATTCTAAGAAGGAACCAAGTATCCACACTTTGGTCTTCTTTCTTCTCGAATTTATGTTTTTTACAAATTGTATTTTGGATATTTTAAGTTTCTGGGCTAATATCCACTTATCAGTGAGTGCATATCATGTGTGTTCATTTTTGATTCGGTTACCTCATTCAAGATGATATCCTCAAGATCCATCTATTTGCCTAAGAATTTGATAAATTCATTGTTTTTAATTGCTGAGTATTACTCCATTGTGTAAATGTACCACATTCTCTGTCTCCAATCCTATGTTGAGTGACATCTGGGTTCTTTCCAGCTTCTGGCTATTATAAATAAGGCTGCTATGAAACATAGTGGAGCATGTGTTCTTGTTACAAGTAGGAATATCTTCTAGGTGTATGCCCAGGAGAGGTATTGCTGGATCTTCTTGTAGTACTATGTCCAGTTGTCTGAGGAACAGCCACACTGATTTCCAGAGTAGTTGTAAAAGCTTGCAATCCCACCAGCAATGGAGGAGTGTTCCTCTTTCTCCACATCCTTGACAGCATTTGCTGTCATCTGAATTTTTGATATTAGCCATTCTGACTGGTGTGAGGTTTAATCTCAGGGTTGTTTTGATTTGCATTTCCCTGATGATTAAGGATGTTGAACATTTTTCATGTTTTTCTCAGCCATTCAGTATTCCTCAGTTGAGAATTCTTTGTTTATCTCTGTACCCCATTTTTAATGGGATTATTTGATTTTCTGGAGTCCAGATTCTTGAGTTTTTTGTATATATTGGATATTAGTCACCTATCAGATTTAGGATTGGTAAAGACCCTTTCCCAATCTGTTGGTGGGTTTTTTGTCTTACTAACAGTGTCTTTTTCTTACAGAAGTTTGCAATTTTATGAGGTCCCACTTGTCAATTATTGGTCTTACAGAAAAAAAGCATGGCTGTTCTGTTCAGGAATTTTTTCCTCCGTTCCCATCCATATCTTTAAAGATTTTCCCCACTTTCTACTCTATAAGTTTCAGAGTCTCTGCTTTTATGGGGAAGTCCTTGATCCACTTAGATTTGAGGTTTGTACAAGGAGATAAAAATGGGTCAATTCTCATTCTTCTACATGATAACCTATAGATGTTCCAACACCATTTGTTGAAAATGCTGACTTTTTCCCACTGGATGGTCTTAGCTCCCTTGTCAATACTCAAGTGTGTGGATTCATTTCTGGGTCTTCTACTCTATTCCATTGATCTACCCGGCTTTTGCTGTACCAGTACCATGTAGTTTTTATCACAATTGCTCTGTAATACAGCTTGAGTTCAGGCATAGTGATTTCACCAGAGGTTCTTTAATTGTTGAGAATACTTTTTGTTATCCTAGTTTTTTTGTTGTTGTTGTTATTCCAGATGAATTTGCAAATTGCCCTTTCTAACTTAGTGAAGAACTGAGTTGGAATTTTGATGGGGATTGCATTGAATCATTAGATTGCCTTCAGCAAGATAGTCATTTTTACTATATTAATCCTGCCAATCCATGAGTATGGGCGATCATTACATCTTCTGAGATCTTCTTTGATTTCTTTCTTCAGAGACCTGAAGATCTTATCATAGAGATCTTTTACTTCCTTAGTTAGAGTCACACTACGGTATTTGATATTATTTGTGACTATTATGAAAGGTATTGTTTCCCTAATTTCTTTTTCAGGCTGTTTATCCTTTATGTAGAGAAAGACCACTGATTTTTGAGTTAATTTTATATCCAGCTACTACACTGAAACTGTTTATCAGGTTTAGAAGTTCTCTGGTGGAATTTTTAGGGCCACTTATGTATATTATCATATCATTTACAAATAGTGATATTTTGACTTCTTCCTTTCCAATTTGTATCCCCTTTATATCCTTTGTTGTCTAATTGCTCTGGCTAGGATTTCAAGTACTATATTGAATAGGTAGGAAAAAAGTGGGCAGCCTTGTCTCATTCCTGATTTTAGTGGGATTGTGTCAAGTTTCTCTCCATTTAGTTTAATGTTGGGTTTGGATTGCTGTATATTGCTTTTATTATGTTCAGGTATGGGCCTTGAATTCCTGATCTTTCAAAGACATTAATCATGAAGGGGTGTTGGATTTTGTCAAATGGTTTGTCAGCATCTAACAAAATGATCATGTGATTTTTGTCTTTGAGTTTGTTTATATAGTGGATTATGCTGATGGATATCCATATATTATACCATCGCTGCATCCCTGGGATGAAGAGTACCTAATCATGATGAATGATCATCCACCATATTGATGTGTTATTGTATTCGGTTTGCAAGGATTTTATGGAGTATTTTTGCATTGATATTCATAAGGGAAATTGGTCTGACGTTCACTTTCTTTGTTGGGTCTAGTTATCAGAGTAATTGTGGCTTCATATAATGAATGGGTTAGAATACCTTGTGTTTCATTTTTGTGAAATACTATGAGGAGAATTGGAATTAAGTCTTCTTTGATGATTATGAAGTGGCACTCCTTGTCTTTTTTGATAACTTTGGGTTGGAAATCGATTTTATTCAATATTAGAATGGCTACTCCAGCTTGTTTCTTCAGACTGATTTCTTGGAAAATTTGTTTTCCAGCCTTTTTCTCTGACTTACCATGCCTTCTAATTTTGTACTTCTCATAGGCTTACCAGGTCTCCCATGTATATCAGACCACCCATCCATAGTAAGGAAGACTTCAGATTTGGCTAGGCTGTAGATAATGTATTTTATGCTGCACCTTCTCAGTATGAGCTCCTGGTTTTCAACACTGTATCAAGTATTACCACAGAAACAGTGCATATGTATTTTTATTTGATCTCCCTTCATTCCCATGCCATTGGAAGCAGACTTCCAAAAAAATCATCTTTGATGATTTCTCTTTCAACTATATCACCCCGACTTGACGATTTGCACTCCCTTAGATACCATGTGCTAGAGATTTGCAATCAGAATCAATAATCCTGGTGATGGTAATAAGATCCTATCCAGGATTTAAAGGTTTGTACATTATGAATAGATATTACATAGCAAAGTATGAAATATAAAAATAAGTATACTTTTGTGTTGATTTGAATAGGATCAAATAGATATAATCTCTTATGTATTATGTGGAAGCAGTACCTATCAATAAAATGCCTATGGTCAATGAGCTGAGGCATGATTGGAAGGTGTGACATCTGGATGGGAGAGCTAAGATTCTGGAAAATTGTCAGGACTGAAAGATTTGTCACAATCACTGAAGGAAACATTCCTATGAAAATGAGGAGAGGTAACCAAACACTTGGTTTGGCTTAGAATACAATAAATGGATAGTTAAGTTATGAGCTATTTGGTGATCATGCCAAAGCTTCTGGTCTAGGCACTTATTCAGAAATAATTCAGTTTCAAGAGTTGTTACTCTCAGAACAAAGGAGAAAGGTTCATCTCTACAGGAATAGCCCCAATAGTCTCATCTGATTGAATACTTGGTCGTTAAGGACTGTTACTATTAGAAAGTATGTTGGAGTAGGAGTGGACTTGTTGAAGGAAGTATGTCACTGTCAGGACAATCTTTAATGTCTCCTATACCCTAGCTATGTCAGGTGTGGCATGCAATCTTCTTCTGCTGCCTGTGGATCAAGATTTTCCAGCTACTTCTCCAAATTCACACCTGCCTGCACACAGCCATGCGTCCCACCATGACAATAATTAATTAAACTGCTGAAACTGTGAGTCAGTCGCAATTAAATATTTTCCTTTATAAAAACTTCCTTGGAGCTCGGTTTTGGTAGTGCATGCCTTTAAACCTAGTACTCAGAGGAGGTAGAGGCAGAGGTGGAGGTAGAGGCGGAGGCAGAGGCAGAGTCAGGCAAATCTCACTGAGTTTGACCTACAGACTAAGTTCCAGGACAGCCTGGGCTACACAGAGAAACCCTGCCTGTAACCCAGACACAGACATAGTCACAGACACATAATAGACAATAACACTGACAGAGACACAGACACAGAGTCAGAGACAGTATCTCTCTCTCTCTCTCTCTCTCTCTCTCTCTCTCTCTCTCTTTGTCTCTCTCTCTGTCACACACACACACACACACACACACACACACACACACACACACACACACTAGGTGCATCTCCTTCATGAGGGTAAAGGTGTGCTTACATTTCTCCTCCTCTCAACACGTTAAATTCTATAAACGTGCAAACATAGGGCATAGGACACATTAAACTTGTTCTGACAGTGACATACAAGCAAGCAAACAAACATACTACCTTGCATTATTTCATACTCAGTGGGTAGCATCAGGAAGAAAAGAGCTGGCTAATCTCAATGAACATGCAATGGAAAACTGATAATAGGGTGGACACCAAAAAATAGAAAAGAAGAGCCTCCAATGTTCCCTGATATTTAGAGGGTATATGACAAAGACGAATGCCATTTAAATAGTTCTTTTCCAGAAAGGAAGAAAATGACTTAGCTTTCATCCCTAAACTGAGTGAAGAAATATAAAAACCTGTGAATTCCACCAACTTTTCTTCCCACAATCCTTTAAGAATGAATCCTTTCACATGCTATTCTATCTTCTACAGACAAGCAACTGGGCTGTACTCCACCTAAGCACCATTTTAGTTGCTATGTTGTGAATTAGTGTTTTAGCAGGGAGCACTAGGCTGGCTTGAAATTGGTCACAAAAAGAAAGGAAGGAACATAAGTAGGAAGGAAGGAAGGAAGGAAGGAAGGAAGGAAGGAAGGAAGGAAGGAAGGAAGGTAGCTCTTGCTCTGCAAAGATTCTAAGGAAAGAACAGGTATTGGGCAAGAAAAAAACAACTCTAACTTCATAGTCGACACCTGAGAAAATAGTGAAGAATAAAAAATTACTGAACTCTTCCTCACCCCAGAGCCCGACCCCTCCCATCTAGAGAGTGTTCCCAGAACACTCCTGAACTCTTCACCCCAGAATGCATTCCTGAACTCCTCACCCTAGAGTTCGAACCCTCCCAACTAAAGACTGTTCCAAGAACATTTTTGAGATAAGGGCCTCCTGGAACAACCTCAGAATGAACCGGGTACATTGCCAAATAATAGGACATGACCCCTTAGTTACGTAGAATCCCTTGGCAGAACCCCTTGTCCCTTGGCAGAACCCCTTAGTTATGTAAACTTGTACTTTCCCTGCCCCGCTCTCCCCCCTTGAGTTTTTTCTATATAAGCCTGTGAAAAATTTGGCTCGTCGTTGATTCTCCTCTACACCACTAGGTGTATGAGTTTCGACCCCAGAGCTCTGGTCTATGTGCTTTCTTGCTGTTGCTTTATTGAATCTTGCCTTCAACATTTTGAGTTCGGTCTCAGTGTCTTCTTGGGTCCGCGGCTGTCCCGAGGCTTGAGTGAGGGTCTCCCTTCGGGGGTCTTTCATTTGGGGGCTCGTCCGGGATCAGCGCGACCACCCAGAGGTCCTAGACCCACTTAAAGGTAAGATTCTTTGTTCTGTCTTGGTCTGGTGTCTGTGTTCTGTTTCTAAGTTTGGTGTGATCGCAGTTTCGGTTTTGCGGACGCTCAGTGAGAGTGACTGGGGGCCCATTGCATATCCCTCTATCCTGGCACTTCAAGTCTCTGGGAGGCTATGTGCATCCTCTCCTACTAAGGCCAAACAAGGCAGTCCAACTAGAAAAAAAGATAATCCATGGACAGGCAACAGCTTTGTGGGTAGGTCCAGATGCAATTGTTTGGGACACACATAAAGGTCAAACTGCACATCTGCTAGATATATGTGGGAAGGCCTAGGCTCAGCCCGTATATGTTCTTTGGTTGGCGGTTCAGACTCCAAGATCCTCAAGGGTGCAGGTTAGTTGATTGTGTTTGTCTCATTGGGGAGTTTCTATACTCTTTGGCCCACAATCCTTTCCCATATAAATCCATGAGAGTCCCCAAACTCCAGTCATTGTTTGGCTGTGGGTTTCTCTATCTGTCTTAGTAAGCTGATGGTGGAGCCTCTCAGAGAATAATATGCTCCTGTCATGTATGTATATCCTTTTAGGATTTTTTTACCTCATTCAAGATGATATACTTAAGTTCCATCCATTCTGGCTACTACAAATAAAACTGCTTTAATCATTGCAGACCAAGTGTCTTTATGGGATGTTGGAGCATCTTTCAGGTAAATAAGTAGGAGTGGTATAGCTGGGTCTTGAGATAGAGCTATTGCAAGTTTTCTGAGAAGCTGCCAAATTGATTTCTAGAGATTGTACAAGTTTGCACTCCTACTAGCAATCAAGGAATGTTCCCCTTGTTCAATATCTTTGCCAGTATGTGCTATCTCTTGACTTTTTGATCTTACCATTTCTGATGGATATAAATGAACCTCAGAGATGTTGTGATTTGCCTTTCCCTGATGACTAAGGACTTTGACCATTTCTTTAAGTGCTTCTTGGCCATTTGATATTTCTCTTTTGAGAATTTTCTGTTTAGCTCTGCACCCCATATTTTAATTGAGTTATTTTGTTATTTGTGAACGTGGATATTATTCCTCTCTCAGATGTAGGGTTGGTGTAGGCCCTTTTCCCATCTATAGGCTGCCGATTTGCCATTTGACACTGTTCTTTGCCTTACAAAAGCTTTTCAGTTTCATGAGGTCCCATTTATCAATATTTGATCTTAGATCCTGAGCCATTGGTATGCTGTTCAGGATATTGTCTCCTGCAAAAATGCATTCAAAGACCTTTCCCACTTTCTTTTCTATCAGATTTAGTACACCCTGTTTTATGTTTAGGTCCTTGATCCACTTGAATTTGAGTTTTGTGCAGAGTTATAAATATGGATCAATTTTCTTTCTACATGTACACATCCTGTTAGACCAGGGCCATTTTTTACCACTTTGTTTAAGTTGTATTTTTGTAAAGATTTATTTATTTATATTATGTATATGAGTATACCATTTCTTTCTTCAGAAACACCAGAAGAGGGAATCAGATCTCATTACAGAAGGTTTTAAGACACCATGTGGTTTTTGTGAATTTAACTCAGGACCTGTAGAAGAGCAGTTGGTGCTCTTAACCACTGAGACGTCTCTCCAGCTCCCTGAAGTTGTTTTTCATCTATAGTACTTCTCTCATGGAATTTTTGGGGTTGCTTATATATACTGTCATATCATCTGAAAATAGTGATACTTTACCTTAGTCCTTTCCAATTTGCATCCCCTTGATTTTCTTTTATTATCTACTTGCTCTAGCTAGATGTTCGAGTACTGTATTGAATAGATAAGGAAAGAGGTGGCAACCTTGTCTTGTCCCTGGATTTAGTGGGATTGCTCTAATTTCTCTTCATTTAATTTCATGTTTGCTGTTTATTTGCACTATATCGCTTTTATTATGTTTATATATGTGCTCTGAACTCCTGATCTTTCCAAGACTTTTAACATGAATCGGTGTTACATTTTATTGAAGGCTGTTTCAGCATCTAATGAGATGATCATGTGGTTTCTTTCCTTGGGTTTGTTTATATAGTATATTATGTTGAAGTATTTGTATATATTAAACAATCCCTGTATCCTTAGGCTGAAGCCTACTTAATCATGGTAAATAAAGGTTTTGATGTGTTCTTAGATTCAGTTTGCAAGAATTTTGTTGAGTATTTTTGCACCAATATTCATAGGCAAGATTGGTCTGAAGTTCTCTTTCTTAGTTGGGTCTTTGTGTGATTTAGGTATCAGAGTAATTGTGGCTTCATAGAACGAAATAGGTAGTTTTTCTTTTGTTTCTATTTTGTGGAATAGTTTGAGGAGTAATGGTATTAGATCTTATTTAAGGTCTGGTAGAATTCTTCACTAAAACAGTCTGGCATTGGACTTTTTTGTTTGGGAGGTTTTTTGATAACTCTCTGTATTGTCTTAGGTGTTATAGGACTGTTTAGATAGTTTACCTGACCTTGATTTGACTTTAGTACAGAAAGCCATATAGATTTTTTCAGTTTTGTAGAGCGAAACGCTTTTGTAGTTGCTTCAGATGATTTTCTTGAATTTTCTCAGATTCTGTTGTTATGTCTCTTTTTCATTTCTGATTTTGTTAGTTTGGATACTGTCTCTGTGCCCTTTAGTTAATTTGGCTAAGGGTATATCATATCTATCTTGTTGATTTTCTTAGCAAACCAGCTCTTGGTTTGTTGAGTTTTTGAATCATTCTCTTAGTTTCTAACCAGTTGATTTCAGCCCTGAGCTTGACAATATCCTTACATCTACTCTTCTTTGGTGCACTTTGCTGCTTTCTGTTCTAGAGCTGTTAGGTATTCTTTTAACTTGCTTGTATAGGATCTCTTGAAAATTCTTTACAAAGGCATTTAATGCTATGAATTTTTCACTTAATGCTGTTTAAATTGTGCCCCATGATATTTGGTATGATATGTCTTCACTTTAGTTGAATTCTATAACTTCTTGGAATTCTTTCTTATTTCTACCCTGACCAAGTATCATTCAGCAGAAAGTTTTTTAGTTTTCAGGAGCATGTTGACTTTCTGTTGTTTTGGTTGTTATTGACATCTAGCCTTATTCTGATGTTATCTGATAGAATGCATGTGAGTATTCCCATTTTTTTGTATCAGTTGATGCTTGTTTTATAACCAATTATATTATCAGTTTTGGAGAATGTTCCATGAGGAGCTGAGAATAATGTATATTCTCTTGTTTTGGGGTGAAATGTTCTATAGATATCTTTTAAATCCATTTGGTTCATAACTTCTGTTCATTTCACCGTGTCTGTTACTTTCTATTTCAATGACCTGTCCATTGGTGAGAGTGGAGTGTTGAAGTCCCCCACTATAATTATGAGAAGTTCAATGTGTGTTTTGAGCTTTAGTAAAATTTCTTTTATGGATGTGTGTCTTAGTCAGGGTTTCTATTCCTGCACAAACATCATGACCAAGAAGCAAGTTAGGGAGGAAAAGGTTTATTCAGCTTACACTTCCATTCTGCTGTTCATCATCGAGGAAGTCAGTACTGGAATTCAAGCAGGTCAGAAAGCAGGAGCTGATGCAGAGGCAATGGAGGGATGTTGCTTACTGGCTTGCTTCCCCTGGCTTGGTCAGCCTGCTCTTTTATAGAAGGAAGACTAGCAGCCCAGAGATGGCACCACCCACAAGGGGACCTCCTCCCTTGATCACTAATTGAGAAAATGCCTTACAGCTGGATCTCCTGGAGGCATTTCCCCTACTGAAACTCCTTTCTCTCTGAGAACTACAGCCTGTGTCAAGTTGACACAAAACTAGCCATTACAAAGTGGGTGCCCTGAATTTGGGGCATAGATGTTCAGAATTGAGACTTTGTTTTGGTGGATTTTTTCCTTTGATGAGTATGAATTCTTCGTCATCTTTTTTTTAACTATTTGTGGTTGAAATATTATTTTATTGGATATTAGGATGGCTCCAGGAAGGAGGAATTATCTTTGCTGTCTTCACTACTGCAGCTGCATTCACCACTGCTGTAGTTTTTGTTGCTCCAAGATGCATTATGCTGAGTCATACCTGGCTGAGCTGGTGGGAGGCTGACTTGCCAGGGAGAGGTGGTAGGGAGCTTCTTGTGGTGTTTTGGGAAAGCAGGTCCTTTCTCTGGTGGTGGAGTTACAACTCTTATGACAGAGGCTTTCAGATAATGACAGAGTAATTCTCATACACCTTTTTTTTTCTTCTCAATAGGTTTCTTATATACAGTCTTGGTGTGGGTCAGAGTATGACAGTAGGTGTTTACTATTGGCTTGACCTAAGAGGATGGGGATACCTCATCTACATGTGGGAGGGCTTGGAGTGCTGTCTTTATATGACTGAAAGCCACAAACCTCTCTAAAGTGGGTATGTGACTACATGGCAGGGACCTGGTTACGGAAGCACGCAAAGCTTCTACTGTCCCTTCAGGGTTCCCAGGGCTTTAAATCTTAGCTCAACCTTACCAGGCATCCTCTCACAACCCACAGCCACATACTATTTCAGCTTGTTTCTTGTGACTGCTTGCAAAACTTTTTTCCAACCTTTTATTCTGAGGTAGGATCTGTGTTTGTCACTGAGGTGTATTACTTGTATGAAGCAAAGGGCTGGATCCTGCTTATGTACCCAGTCTTTAGCCAGTGTCTTTTTATTAGGCAGTTGAACCCATTGATGTCAAGAGATATTAAAGACAGATGATTATTAGTTCCTGATATTTTTGTTGTTGGAGATGGTATTCTGTGTTTATGATTCTCTTCTATTGGGTTTGTTGTGAAATGTTTAGTTTCTTATGCTTTCTTGGGTGTAGTTACCCTCCTTGTATTGGAAATTTTGTTCCAATATTCTCTTTAGGGCTAGATTAGTAAAAAGATGATATTGTTTAAATTTGGTATGGTTTTGGAATATTTTGCTGGGTATAGTAACTTGTGCTGGCCTATATGGTCTCTTAGGGACTGGATGATATCTGTCTAGGATCTTCTAGCTTTTAAAGTCTCTGTTGCAAAGTATGGTGCAATTCTCACAGGTCTGCTTTTATATGTTACTTGGCCTTCTCTTCTTCAGGGAGAAGCTTTTAAGTTTCTTCTTTCTGTGCATTTAGTGTTTTGATTATTTTGTGATGAAAGGATTTTCTTTTCTTGTCCAATTAATTTGGTGTTCTGTAGGCTTCTTGTACCTTTATGACCATCTCTTCCTTTAGGTTAGGGAAGTTTTCTTCTATTATTTTGTTGAAGATGTTTTCTGGCCCTTTGAGCTGGGATTCTTCACCCTTTTCTATTCCTATTATTTTTAGGTTTGGTCTTTTCATTGTTTCCTGTATTTCCTGGAGATTTTGGGTTTGGAGCTTTTTTTTCTCATTTTTTTATTAGCTATTTACTTCACTTACATTTCAAATGCCATCCCAAAGTCCTCTATACAATCCTCCCACCCTGCTCCCCTACCCTCCTACTCCAAATTCTCAGCCCTGGTGTTCCCCTGTACTGGGACATATAAAGTTTGCACGATCAAGGGGCCTCTCTTCCCATTGACGACCGACTAGGCCATCTTCTGCTACATATGCAGCTAGAGACATAATCACTGGGGGTACTGGTTAGTTCATATTTTTTTCCATCTATATGGTTGTAGACCCCTTCAACTCTTTAGGTACATTCTCTAAATTGTCCATCTCTTGGGTTTCCTCGTTTGTGTTTTCTCTATTGTTTCTATTTCAATTTTTAGTTCTAAGACTGTTTTATTCAACTCCTTTACCTGCTTGCTCGTATTTTCCTGCATTTTTTAAGGGATTTATTTGTTTCTACCTGTTTGCCTTTGTTTTCCTGTTTCTTTAAGTAGAGTTTATTATATCTTCCTTAAAGGCATCTGTCATTTTCAAAAGATGGGATGTTAAGCCACTATCTTGCTTTTCAGTCATGTTAGAGTATCCAGGGATTGCTCTGGTGGAAGAACTTGGTTCTGATTGTGCCAGATAGCATTGGGTTCTGTCACATATGATCTTCTGCTTTCTTCTGGCCATCTGGTTCACTCTGGTGTTAATTGGCCCAGGTGTCTCTGATTGTAACTGGTCTCCTTGGAGGCAGAGAGCTCTGTAATCTGAGTTAGGGCTGATCTCTTTGGAGACATGCAGTGTTGTCTCTGATTAGAGTGGGCCTCCAATATCTCTGGTTAGGGTAGACCTTCTGTGTCTCTGGTTACTTCAGAAATCCTGTAACCCTTTTACTGAAGATGTCCTGTGCCCTTGGTTACTATGGAACTCCTGAAAGACCTGCAGGCTGTAGTATTTGGGCAGGAATTGGGCCACTGATCTGGCCCTGGTGAGGAATAGGTCCCGTAGGAAATTGGAGCTTGGGGGGTTGAAGTGGAAGTGGGGGGTAAGTACCTTGTCAGCTTGGCTGGGTGCATGTTCCAGACTGTGTGGAAATTTGGGTGAGAGAGTCCCCTGTGTCTTTGGTTACTTTGGACCTTCTGGGAGGTAACTATGCTGTTACATTTGGGCAGGTATTGGGCCACTGATCTAGCCTATATCTTCTTGATGGATCATGTTTTTGATGTGTTCCTGGATTTAGATTATGAGTACTTTATTGAGCATTTTTGCATCAATGTTCATAAAAGAAATTGTCCTTAAGTTCTTTTTCTTTTTAGTCTTTGTGTGGTTTAGAAATAAGGGTGGTATGGCTTCATAGAATGAGTTTGGCAGTGTACCCTTGGTTTCTATTTTGTGGAATAGTTTGAGGAGTATTAGAATTAGCTCTTCTTTGATTGAATTGTGCACTAAAACCATATGGACCTGGGCTTTTTTGGTTGAGAGTTTTTGATGACTGCTTCTAATTCTTTAGGTGATAAAGGGCTGTTTAAATAGTTTACATGATCTTGATTTAACTTTGGTATGTGATATCTATCTAGACAATCATCTGTTTCATTAAGGTTTTCCCATTTGGTGGAGTAAAGGTTTTTGAAACAAGACCTAATGATTCTTTGAATTTGTTCAGTGTCTCTTGTTAGGTCTGTACTTTCATTTCTGATTTTGTATATTCAGGAAATGTCTCATTCTCTTTCGGTTAGTTTGGCTAAAGATTTGTCTAACTTGTTAATTTTCTCAAAGAACCAGCTCTTGGTTTTGTTGATTCTTTGTATTGTTTTCTTTTTTTCTAATAGATTGATTTCAGCCCTGATTTTTATTATTTCCTACCCTCTACTCCTGTTAGGTGTGCTTGCTTCTTTTTTTTTTTTCCCTACAACGTTCAGGTGTACTTTTAAATTGCTGGTATGGGGACTTTCTAATTTCTTTATGGAGGCTCATAATGTTTTGAACTTTCCTCTTACTACTACTTCCATTGGGTCCCATACATTTGGATATGTTGTGCCTTCTTTTTCATTGAAATCCAGAAGTTATTTAATTTCCTGTTGTGGATAGACCTGGTCATCTATATTGATGCTAATTTTGCTATCCTGGGGGATGTTGCAGATGAGGAGTGAATCACTCATCACAGTCAACTTCTTGTGTACCTTTTCCCCATTTTAACTTGTAAAATAAAGGCTAGAGCAGGTGACTGGGCAGTTGAAGGGAAGGTGGAGCTGAAAATTTGGCAGAAGAAGGAAGAGAGGAGGGGAGAGAGGACTATGGATGAGGAGGGAGAGTAGTAGGTTGAAGGACAATGGAGCAGAACCATGTGGCCTGGAGAAATCACAAGTTTTAAGCGATCTCATAGATGGGGAATATAGTAATGTAATGATAGATATGCCCAATCTAGGAGTGTAGCTTGTATTCCTATTTATTGAGTTGTGATTTCTTTGCTCTAGCTTTTCTGGGCTGGAGATTTACTAGAACATCATTGAGTAGACAGTTGTTCAATTTCCATGAGTGTGTAAATTTTCTCATTGTTTCCGTTGTTGTTGAAGTCCACTTTAATCCATGTGGTCTCAAAAATACAATGTGTTATTTAAATTTTCTTATATTTGTTGAGGCTTCCTTTTTGACTGACTATATGGTCAATATTGGAGAAAGATCCATGAGGTACTGCGAATAAGGTATATTCTTTTGTGTTTGGGTGAAATATTCTATAAATGTCTGTCAGGTCCTTTTGATTCATAATATCTGTTTGTTTCATTATTTCTCTGTTTCGTCTTTATCTGAATGACCTGTCAATTGGTATGAGTGGAGTGTTGAAGTTTCCCAGTATTAATGTGTGGGTATCTATGTATGATTTAAGTTTTAGCAATATTTCCTTTACAAATGTGGATAACCTTATTTGGAGGGCAGAGATGTTCAGAATTGAGACATCATTTTGATCCATTTTTTTCCTTTGATGAATATGAAGTATCCTTTCCTGTCTCTTTTGATTTTCCCTGTGTCTTTTGATTAATTTTGGTTGATGTTCTATTTAACTAGATGTTAAAATAGCTACATCAGCTTGCTTCTTGGGTCCATTTGTTTGGAAAAAATCCAGTCATTTTCTCTGAGGTAATGTCTATATTTGTGGCTGAGATATATTTCTTGTTTGCAGCACAATGATGGATCTTGTTTTTACATTTATATGTTACCTGGCCATTTTCCCTTGCTGCTTTTAACATTCTTTCCTTGTTCTGTAGATCTCGTGTTTTGATTATTATTTTCTGGGAGGATTTTCTTTTCTAGTCCCATCTAATTGGTATTCTATAAGCTATTATATTTATAGGCATCTCTTTCTTTAGTTTGGGAAAGTTTTCTTCTATAATTTTGCTGAGAATAATTTTTTGGACCTTGGAGCTGGGATTCTTCACCTTCTTCTATTCCTATTGTTCTTAGGTTAGATTCTCTCTTCCATCTCCTGTATTCAGTTGGTGCTCACATCTGTTGTTCCTGTTATCTGCCCTAGGTTTTCCATCTCCAGGATTTCCTCAGTTTGTGTTTTCTTTATTGCTTCTATTTCCACTTTCAGGTCTCACACAATTTTATTCCCTGTATGTTTTTAAGGGATTTGTTTGTTTCCTCTTTAAAGGCAACTATCATGTTTAGAAGATTGGATTTAATGTCATTTTCTTGTGATTCACTTGTGTTAGAATATCCACAGTGAACTGTGGTGGGGTAGCTGTGCTTTAGAGGTGTCATATTACACTGGTTGACTTTGTCATTTCAGGGGCCTTTAGCCATATGGATGGTTTTTTTCCCTGGATGTTCTTGTTATAGTTGGTTTTGGGAGGGGGTTAATCTCAATGGACCGGGTGTTAAAGACCTCTGATGGGTATCCTTGGGTTAAATGGTTCTAGAACTGTGGTCTGTATGGTTCAGGAACATCAGGTTTGCTGGAGTTCGGTGGGGACATGGCAGGACAATGGTGTTCTCCCTGAGATAACAGGTTGCTCTGGGCAGCTTGGTTTGATCGAGAGGGCTCAGAGAGCATTGAAGTTGGGTCGGGGAAGGGAAGAATTCAGGAATGGTTCAGGAGTCTGATGAAGGTAGAGGAGAGGTGTTGAAGAGTAGGAGGCTCCCTGGGATAGCAGGCTATTCAAGGCAGCTTGGCTTGGCCCATAAGGCTCAGCAAGCAGGGAAGATGGGTGGGAAAAGGGATTCTATCCTCTATTATCCAAGAGTCTGATGAAGGTATAGGACAGGTGGTAGTAGAATAGAAGTCCCTCAGGTATAGTGAAAGAACCTAGTGGAGAAACACCCACTCATATCCCGAGTCAGACCTCTGAGGACTATCAATAGCAGGCTGCTCCAGGCAGCTTGGATTGGCTGAGAGGGTTCCCCAATTTGATTTTTGATAAGTTCATACCCAATAACATGGCTGCTCTGGCAAGCAATCATATCCAAAGTTTTTCTGGGTCTCTGTAATCTGGCTGGAAAGTAGATATTCTGGATTACTCTATGATCTGGCTAGAATACAGACAGGTCCTTACACCTTTAATAGCAAACAATGTAGGTAAGTTTAATTTGTAGAAGGAAACCATTATGTTTGCAAGTGACTTCTAATTGAGAGAAGATAACAAATCAGAGCAAGGTTTGTCAGAATGACTTAGACAGAAGATATACCCATCTCAGGAGAACAGCACAGGAATGATGTAGCTGCCAGTGTCCATGGAGAAGTGTGTACCTGGAAGGAGAGTTGGGGATGGATGGGAAGGACAGAAGAGAGACAAATCAGACTAAGATAAAATTTTTGATCAAGGCCATATGTTTAATTCTTAAGTCTGAATTTAAAGGGTGAAACCCATCCCCCACTTTGCCAGAATCTCCTCAGGAAAACAAGCTCAGCAGGTAGTGGTTTCTTGAAGGAAGCTGCATATGTGGCAGGACAATAGACTTCACTTAGGTTGGAAGACTCCACCCTAGGTGGACTAGGCTACTCTAGCAAAACAAGGTCTGATTTAGCCTGCTCAAGGTTGCTGGAAGGGCACAGAAAGAGTGGTACCATAAGAACATCACAGGGAGAGAACAAGCTAGAGCTAGGCACATGTGGTCGTGGTGGTGGTGATGGTGGTGGTGGTGGTGGTGATGGTATATGTGCCTGCAAGGCAATTTTCCCAGGACATTTTTACAGAGACAGTTTGCAGAAAGAACAAGCTAGACACAGAGGATGTCAGGATGAGCCAGAAGATTAGAATAGACTGCCACCATTGTATGATGCCAAGCAGAGCAACATATTGAGAAGCTGAGAGAAGTTGAATGGAATCCGTCAGCTTGGGAGATTATACTGTATGGAGGGTAGAAGCTTCCAAGCTTTGGCCTAGAAATATGTATTACAGAGAAACTATCTGCCCAAACTGTGTATCTGAAGAGCTTGGAAACGGCTCTCATCTCATCCCACTATCTGTGTAAATAAAGCAACAGTTACAGTTCGTATCATGTAAAGGCGTTGGAATAGGACCCATATTCTAACAAGTATACAAGCACCCTGGTATGAGGAAATGTCTATCTCATTTCAACCTTGAAAAGGTTTCTGTTGGCCATGCCTCCAGTTGCCTTGCTTCATCCTGTCCTGCAAGCCTAGACTGTGGTGCAAAGTGCATTAGTAGGTAGCTTTATGACTAGACCCAGGCATACCTGTCTAATTTTACATGCTCGATTCCACAGATTCTCACTCAGTTCATTTGTTTTACCTCGGTCCCATAAATACTCTGAGTGGTCTCTGCCATGCTGTGTTTTAGACATTGCAATGACCAGAGGCAGCAAATGAACAGAACTTATCCTCATGGAGTTCTCAGCCTAGTGTGGGAAATGAGCCATATAGCCAGGTAGCTATTAAGTCAGTATGAACTATTTTCATATTGTTAAGTGACAAGAGAGAGCATGACAAGCCTAACTTCAAAAAAATGAAATTCCAGGGTGAGCATTCTTTTCAGAGAGTCAGAGTGGCCAGGAAAGGTATCAAGGAACCTCCGAGTCTGGAATGAAAACATGCAGATAGAGAGAGTGTGGCCTTCAGCAGCATTCAAGAAGAATATGCATTCCAGATAATGTGACGACAGTTGCTGAGGCTCAGTGGTCAGAGAAGACCTGGGAAGCATGAGAAGCAGCAGCTGGGATGGTGGCATGGCTGGAGCTGATGGAGGAAGGTAGAGAATTGTCTTAGGTGAATTCCCAGATGCCACAGGGTAGTCGGAAAGCTCAAAACCCTGCAGATTGCAACCTCTACAGGGTAATTTTTCCTTTACTTTGTGTGAGTGTGGGACAAGTTGGTTCATTTTAAGCTGAAATATCGCCCAATTTGTGTTGTATTTTAACATGCACATTCTAGTAACTCCTGAAAATCATCTCAAAAATCAAATATATCAATTCCACATTGGAAGTAGGTGAGAATACATTTATTCATAAGAATCGTGTGCCCTGCTAGACCTGAGATTTTTCTTGAAAATAACAATTACTCAAAGGATTTTCCTTTTTCTGTGCTTTTAGGTATCTTGCCCCACTCAGTGTGATCTGACTGTGTATGTCAAACATATGTTTTTATGTATTTGTTTTAGTCAGGGTTTTACTGCTGCGAACAAACACTGTGACAGAGGAAACTCTTATAAGGACAACATTTAATTGGGTTTGGCTTACACGTTCAGAGGTTTAGTCCATAAAAATCAAGGTGGAAACATGGCAGCATCTAGGCAGGCATGGTGCAAAAGGACCTGAGAGTTCTATATCTTCATCTAAAGGCTACTAGGAGAATACTGGCTTTTTTGCAGCAAGAAGTAGGATATTAAAACCCACTTCCAGAGTGACAAACCTACTCCAACAAGGTCATACCTACTCCAAAAGGGCAATTCCTTCTAATAGTGCCACTCCCTGGCCTGAGCATATTCAAACCATAACATTCCACTCCCAGGCCCCAGTAGGCTTGTTTGAACATATGAATCTTTGGGGCCATGCAGAAGCATAGCATAATGCAAAAAACATTTAGTCTAACTTCAAAACTCCCCATTGTCTATAGCAGTCTCAACAATTTTAAAACTCCAAAGTTCAAAGTCTCTTCTGATAGTCATCCAATCACATAACTAATCCCCAAAGCAAGAAAGGAATATACCGAGGCAAACTCCAAACTCTGCATCTCTATGTCTGATATCAAAGTGGTCTTCAGATCTCCAACCCTGTGATGGGTTGTGTGTGCTCAGTCCAGGGAGTAGCACTATTAGAAGATATGGCCCTGTTGGAGTTTGTATGTTACTTTGGGTGTGGGCTTTGATACCCTCATCCTAGCTGCCCAGAAGCCAGTACACTGCTAGCTGCTTTCAGATGAATATGCAGAGCTCCTCCTGCACCAAGCCTGCCTGAATGCCTCTATGTTCCTGCCTTGATGATAATGGATCAAACCTCTAAACCTGTAAGCCAGTCACAATTAAATGTTGTCCTTATAAGAGTTGCCTTGGTCATGGTGTTTGTTCACAGCAGTAAAATCCTAACTAAGACAGAAATTAGTAGTAGAAGTGGGGTATTGCTATGATAGGCCTGACCATGTATTTTTTTGGAAGAATGTAGATTTAGGGACTTTGGATTTGGAAAGGAGTGGAATGCGTTAAATGGGGCTTACTGGGCCATCCTAATAGGAATATGGATGATTTTGTTGCTGAGAGTAATTTGTGCTGGGCTGACCTTGCCCAAGAGGTTTTAAAAAAGAAGAATTTCAGTATGTGGAATAAAGATTGTTTTGTGGTATTTTGGTGGTGAATGTGCCTACTTTTTCCTCTAGTAGAAGTAATCTGCCTGAGGCTAAGGTAAATATACCAAGATTAATTACATTGACAAAGGAAGTCCCAGAAATGCCCAGAATAGACTTTGTTCTCCTTTTACGTCTCACAGTACTGGCTGGTTTTGTGTGTCAACTTGACCCAAGCTGGAGTTATCACTGAGAAAGGAGCCTTCCTTAAGGAAATCCCTCCATGAGATCCACCTGCAAGGCAGTTTCTCAATTAGTGATCAAGGCAGAGGGTCCGTTGTGGGTGGTGACATCACTGGACTGGTAGTCTTGGGTTCCATATAGAACCAAGCTGGCCAGGCATGGTGGAGCACGTCTTTAATCCCAGCACTTGGGAGGCAGAGGCAGGTGGGTTTCTGAGTTCAAGGCCAGACTGGTCTACAAAGTGAGTTCCTGGACAGCCAGGGCTATACAGAGAAACCCTGTCTAGAAAAACCAAAAAAAACAAAAAAAAAAAACAAAAAAACAAAAAAAAAAAACAAGCTGACCAAGCCAGGGGAAGCAACCTTTAAGTAACATCCCTCCATGGCCTCTGCATCAGCTCCTGCTTCCTGACCTGCTTGAGTTCCAGTCCTGACTTCCTTTGATGGTGAACAGCAATGTGGAAGTGTAAGCTGAATAAACCCTTTCCTCCCCACCTTGCTTCTTGGTCATGATGTTTTGTGCAGAAATTGAAACCATGACTAAGACACTCATGAAGAACATTTTAAACAAGAGTAGCAAGCCGAGAAAGGAAAAATACAAAGTATATGGTTCAAGAGTTCAATTAAAGGGGCATCAGGAAGTAGAATAGAGCTAAATTCTAAGTTCTAGAAAATACTCCATTAAGGGAGTGGGACTTTGGGGCAAGATCTCTCCCAGCTAAGTTTAGGTCCACCATGTTGGTATACACCTTTAATGCCGGGTGACAAAGCCAAGGAGATCTCTGAGTTCAAGGATAGAGTGGGACAAAATAAATTGTAGATGAAGAAAAGCTTAAATCCAGGGGTAGTAGCACACACCTTTAATTCCAGGAGATAAGGATGCATATCTCTGAGTTCAAGGTCAATCTACAGATCAAGATCCAAGACAGCCAAGGTTAGTCAGTTAAGCAGGTAGAAAACAGAAAGCTAGTGATAATGTAATAGAACAAGGGGGACATGTTCCAGCTCCTGCAAGCAGCAGAACTCAGCAGCTTTGGCCATATGGGTCTGGCTTTAGAGTGAAAAATAGAAGGGACTACTGTGACAATTGATGCTGGTTAGCTGGAGCTAAGAAATTAGTGGTTATCCCGACCCATGGGACTTAGTTATTCGTGGGATCGAGGGGGACCAACCGTGAAAAAGAAAGAGGCGAGAAAATGGTGCGAGACCATGCAAAGAGTTGTCCAAGTCTATTTAATGGAGGCTAGGAGCCTGATTATAAGCACACAATGGGAGAAAATAGGCAGGGGCCAAGGGGGAACAATAAAAGTACATAGAAAGGGATGGACATCTGGGGCAGATGCTGATTGCAGGCTTCAAACATCTTGCAGTTTATCTTGGAATTCCAGCTTTATCTAAACAGTCCCAGGTGCCAAGTGGAGACAAGAAGGTGAGGGTGACACTGCTCCCATCAAAGGGTCAGCCAGATCTTCAGGGTGAGAGTTGATGAAGGTCTGGTTTCCCACAGTTTGGTCTCTCACAAGTGGTAATTAAGAAGAGACCAGCATCATTGAGTTGAAGTCTTCTGGGAAGTATTTTCTGAGAGCAGAAAGAAGCTATGCTCCAGAGATAGCCCAGGTTGTAACTTCTGTTGCAGCTGGAGTTGGTAATTTGTAAGAATCACCCAGATGGTACTGGTTTTGAAGACATAAAGGTGTCTTGGATAACAGCTGAGGCTTGGCAGTAGTTGAGACTTGTAACCATGAAGAGAGCCTATGAGAGGCTATTGGTAAAGCCTAGTTGTAGCAGAAGACCCAAGAGTATTGGAGATGCCAGTACAATGGGATGATCACCAAAAACAGCAGCAGCAAACCACCCCCACAGTGACACACCTACTCCAATCAGGCCACACCACCACTCCCTGGGCCAAGCATATACAAACCATCACAGCACTATAGATGAGTTGTTTATTAGTGTTTAGGTATATCCTTACCCAGATGAGCAATCCATTTGGCAGTATCCTCATGTAGAAATAAAATGCTGAGGCAAAGAATATTGATTTTCTGGGCAATATTGCCTTTGTGAATTCATTGCTAACCCTAGTGTCCAAAGCACATGACAACAGTAAAGATCCTATCTTGCCCCTCCCACCATATGATTAACGTCATTAATAAATTTTCTGCTGTCTCAAGCAAATTCATTGGAGGTTAAATACCTTAACATTCAGCTGGATGGTGATGGCTCATGCCTTTAATCCCAGAACTCAGGAGGCAAATCTAGGCATATCTCTGAGTTTGAGGTCAGCCTGGTCTATATAGTATGTCTCAGGACAGCCAGGGATACAGGGAGAGATCCTGTCTTGGAAAACAAATAAAATAATACAAATATAAATATAAACAAAACAATGCAACATTCTTAACTGGAAAGTATTTGGCTATAGATGCTGAATGAAAGCCTTTTCTAAAGCTAAACTATATGCTGTCAGCAATTGGTAATTTATCTCCACAATACAATAATAAGAAATACTGAAACTATGTGTACTTCCGTCTGATAGCACATAAGTCATTAATATACCATACAGAATCAAAAATAATTGTCAGGGTATTCCTTCTAAATAAAATAATAATAATAAAAATAATTCCTTCTAAAGGCTCGGAATAATTTGTCCTGTGTGTCCTTTGCTTCCACTTTTTTTTTTTCTTCAACACAACCAAAGTACTTTTCACGAAGAAAATAGTTATAAATTGGAGCCTTGGACCCTTTGTTTAATGCCTTAAATACCCCTTGAGTAGGATGGGCTGTTTTGTGAAATACTTGTGATCATTCTATTGAGCATAGATGCCTAAAATCTCTAGCTACCAAGCTCAATGGAGGCAAAGGCTACTGGAGACATGTGGGTCTTGTGTCTCATTTGGAGTGAGGATCAACATGATGTTAGTTATACACACATTAAATTATATTTCCACATCAGAGTGCATCCTACATGTACTAAGAATTGTTGCCTGCATTTCTTGGCCCATGAGGAAAGTGTTTGTAGAACACTAATTCTTTGATTTCTTCCCCTTCCCATCCCTTTTTGGTTGGTTCAACAAAGAGAAAACAGAATCTCAGGAAAAGGAAAAATCAAATACTTTCTCTAATGCTTAATGAAGGTACTGGTAGGAAGAATAAAGGCTTTTATTTTCCTAAGTGCTAAAAAATCTATAACAGAAGCTGAAACCTTGAAGGAGATCATCAAATTCATTCCTGCTATGGCCTGAGCTGTTGTAGATATCATGACTATAAGTACATTTTAGAAAATGATGACACATGAAACATAGTTTTGAGCATTTATTACACCTTCTTTTTCATACTATTGCCTTCTGTGGATTATGATTTTTTCATTCACACGACAATACCTATAACATGATTCAATAGGCCTTGTTTATGAATAACATTGTTTCTAACAATTGTCCTAATGGAAATATGCTTTAAATGAAAAGTTGGTTGTTGCCACTTTCAGAGATATCCAAACACAGGTTCTTGCATCTACAAAACTACTGGCTAGATGAAAAGACCTCGATTCACAAAATTGGGGCTAAATACTTGACCATTTTCACAGGTCTGGTTCATATTTCACTAGATCAATGGTTCTCAACTTGGGGGTTGTGAGCCCCTTGGAGGGGCAAACCACCATAATATATATATATATGTTCATAGGGGTCATATATCAGATATCTGACATATTAGATATTTACATAAAAATAATATAACAGTAGCAAAGTTAGTTATGAAGTAGTAACAATAATAATTTTATACTTGGAGTCACCACAACATGAAGAAGTATATTAAAAGGTCTCAGCATTAAGAAGGTTGAGAACCATTGCTCCAGTTGAAGTTTGGTATACTTTGTCTGACTAGAAGAATATTGGAAATGGACTTGTTACTGGGTTTGACACTTGGGGCTGTAAAAACTAGAAAAAAAGTCTGTTGCTACTGTCATAATGGAGTTATTAATGTATGTGATCACCACAGTAATAAAACAGCTTCTGGTGAGACTGAAATAAAGCCCCAAAATTAGTATGCACTATCTAAATTGTTAGAATTTGTGACTGGATATATCACTGTACTGGACATGGTAACATACTGACTGGTAGGTTAAATCTCCTTCAGTGAAAAAAAAGCCAATTCAAGCCAGATTAGAGTATATAAAAGACAGCTTTATTGGAAAGTCTCTCAGGGACTTCACTGGCCCCAAGGACCAAGGCCACAGAAGTCACTTTGGTGAAAGTCAGGGGAGGGGGAAGAGAAAGAGCGAGGGTGTACTCAGAGAGAAGGGACAAAAAGCTCCCCTAGGCTGGAAAGTTCAGGGTTGGGTGCAGAGTATGCCAGGAAGGAGTTTAAGGATGATGGGAGAATCTGGAGGTCAGGTAGGGTTTGATATTTAAAATATGCACTTCAGTCCTTTGTACTGGGTCTGAAACCAGTGAATAATGGGTGGTGTTAGCATTCTGTCTACACTCCACCCCAGAGTTACTTGGCAACATCCAGGTAGGCCTGACCTACTATAAACAGGGCTGCTTGCCCCCTCCTCCGTTTCTGGATCTCTTGCTTTCTTGTTTCCCAGTTGCTACTTTCTTGCCCTCTTGGGCTCTTCCTTTCTCCCTTCCTTTCCTCATTCCCTTTCCCCTCTCTCCACATGGTAGTGGCTGGCCTCTACTTCTCTACTCTCTCCCTCTCTCTTCTTTCTCTGCCCCTACTACCCTCTTAACTCCCCTCCCCATCCCCTGAATAAACGCACGTGGCTGGTCCCTCAGGAGGGGGAGGGGGAAAGGGATGCCTTGGCATGGGCCCGTTGAGACATCCCCTTCCTGACTACACATCCATAGAACATATTCTATTTCTTTTTATCGTTTTATAAACACATCATGTGGTGTAATCACCTATAACTATTCGCTGCTTACACTGGGACATAATTCTGGAATTTGGGCAAAAATGTTGGTCATGTCAGGGAAGAACTGGTTGTTTCACTGCTGTCCAGGTTGTGGGATCATCTCCGAGAAGGAATGTGTAGGTCCAATTAAAGCAGTCTGTGAGGCTGTGAGTAGCTGTTTGGGAGCTTTCCAGGATGTAGGTTTTGAGAAAACACCTGGGTATTAGGGGACAGAAGATAAAGTTAAGAAGTTTAGGGAGAAAACCTTTTTCTTGAAATTTTTAGACCCACGGTCTTGGTAGTTGGTGGAGTCAGGGGTCCCAGGATCAGGACCAGAGAAAAGGAAACAAATCGCACTCTCTGGATTAGTCAAGTGGAGAGGGGGATAGTTCCCACAGATCGGTTTTGATATGCACGTCAGTCCCTTGTTCTGGGGTCTGAAACCAAACACTAACTGTCAAAATTGAAGTGTACAGTTCTACTCTTGACGAAGCTTACTATCCAATGCCAGATTTATGAATCTTTCCAAACTATCTACAAGTGAAATTGCCACATTGCATAAGGAATTTTGTCTCTAACACCAATTTACTGACACATTGACTATAAAAGATTTTATTTTAACTCCTATAGTGCTTACTGGTTGTGCTTTACCACTGGTATTTTATTTTATTTTTTTGTATTAACATTCTTGATCCAATCTTTTGAACTAACTCTGGATATGTTACTTTAATAAAACATCATGATCAAAATAACTTATGGAAAAATAATTTATTTTAAGGTTATGGTTCCAGAGGCTTAGTAGTCCATGATGCTGTAGTGGAGGGAGCAGGTAACAGGCAACTGAAACAGCAGTTGAGAGTGAAAGACCCCCGAAGGTAGACCCTCACTCAAGCCTCGGGACAGCCGCGGACCCAAGAAGACACTGAGACCGAACTCAAATTGTTGAGGGCAAGATTTAATAAAGCAACAGCAAGAAAGCACATAGACCAGAGCTCTGGGGTCGAAACTCATGCATCTAGTATGGTGTAGAGGAGAATCGATGACGAGCCAAATTTTTCACAGGCTTATATAGGAAAAACTCAAGGGGGGAGAGTGGGGCAGGGAAAGTACAAGTTTGCATAACTAAGGGGTTCTGCCAAGGGACAAGGGGTTCTGCCAAGGGATTCTACGTAACTAAGGGGTCATGTCCTATTATTTGGCAATGTACCCGGTTCATTCTGAGGTTGTTCCAGGAGGCCCTTATCTCAAAAATGTTCTTGGAACAGTCTTTAGTTGGGAGGGTTCGAACTCTAGGGTGAGGAGTTCAGGAATGCATTCTGGGGTGAAGAGTTCAGGAGTGTTCTGGGAACACTCTCTAGATGGGAGGGGTCGGGCTCTGGGGTGAGGAAGAGTTCAGTAATTTTTTATTCTTCATTCCCCACTCTTTTTAGAAAATAGCTCTAATCTTAGATCGAGTTTTCAACCTTCTGAAGGACCCGATATTGTTGCCTTAGTACCATAACCTGTACTGCATTTATCCTTTCTCTAATAAAAGCTACTAACTTATTAAGGATGCAGGGGCCAAAAGTAAGCAAAAGCATAAGTGTAATTAAAGGTCCTGCTATGGTGGAGAGGAGAGTGGTGAGCCAAGGGGACTTATTAAACCAGCTTTCGAACCATCCTTGTTGGCTTTCTCTTTCTCTTTTACATATATCTAGGCGTTCTCTAAGTTTGGCCATAGAATCTTTGATTACTCCTGAATGGTCAACATAAAAACAACATTCTTCTTTTAGGGCAGCACAGAGTCCTCCTTCTTTAAGGAATAATAAGTCTAATCCCCTTCTATTCTGTAGCACCACTTCGGACAGGGAAGTTAAAGATTCTTCTAATTTGGTTATAGACTGTTCTATAGTTCTAAGATCAACATCCATAGCTGCACGTAGTTCTTCATAGTATTGGGGCGTCTTAATTAAGGCAGCGGTTCCTGTACCTACTCCAGCCGCTACACCCAATCCTAATAGAACTGCCAAAGTTAAGGTAATGTGTTCTCTTCTCCAGCGGACCCGATGCTCAAATTTGTCTAAAAAGGAGCTATCATCATGATACAGGAGTCTAGGAATAAGCTGAACCAAAATGCAGAAATCTTTGGAACTATTAAAAACAGACATAGACACACAAGGAGTGAGACCAGTATTGCAAGCCCACACTGTGTCTAGGGGGGGGCACTAGATACTGACCACTTTTGCTAGACTGGATGTTCTGGGTCTGATTACAGAGCTGTAGTCAATAGCCCTCGCTGCCTGTAGATGGCCCCATGGATGTGTGCGGTAGCAAAAGCATAGCGGCTGTCAGTGTAGATGTTAACGATCTTACCTTTAGCCTCTCAGAGGGCTTGTATAAGCGCTATAAGTTCAGCCTTTTGTGCCGATGTTCCTTCAGGCAAAGCGCTTGCCCAAATTACCTTTTTCCCGTCCACCACCGCAGCTCCAGCCTTTCGCTTCCCCTCTATCAGGAAACTGCTGCCGTCCGTATACCAACTGGGAGCTCCAGGCCAGGGCTGGTCAGTCAGGTCCCTTCTGGTCCCAGTTTCTTCAGCGAGGATGTCCATACATTGATGTACTGGGACGGAATCATTTGTTAGAGGGAGAAGGGTAGCTGGGTTGAGGATGGCAGGGGGCACAAAGGTTACACGCTCATTTAGCAGCAGGCTCTGATAGTGTGTCATTTGGGCATTTGTCATCCATCTGTCAGGTGGCTGCCGCACGATACTTTCCAAGGCATGAGGGGCTACAACAGTCACCTGTTGTCCCATTGTCAATTTGTCAGCATCTTTGATCAGCAGGGCTACTGCCGCAATAGCTTTCAGACATGTGGGCCATCCACTAGCAACGGGATCTAATTTTTTTGACAAATAGGCTACAGGTCTCTTCCAGGGTCCCAGTGATTGTGTCAACACTCCCCTGGCTACACCCGCTCTCTCGTCCACATATAGGACGAAAGGCTTAGTCAAGTCTGGTAATGCTAGCGCGGGGGAAGTCATTAGAGACGACTTGATAGCCTCAAAAGCTCTTTGGTGCTCTTCTTTCCACTCAAAAGGAACCCCTTCCTTAGTCAAAGGATATAGAGGTGCCGCTAGGGTTGCAAAGCCTAGAATCCAGAGTCTACAAAAGCCAGCAGTCCCCAGAAACTCACGTACCTGCCGTGGGGTGGTTGGCGAGGGGATCATCATAACAGTCTTCTTCCGGGCTTCTGTGAGCCATCTTTTACCCCCTCGGAGGGTATACCCCAGGTAGGTTACCTCAGTTTGACAAATTTGTGCCTTTTTAGCCGAAACTCGATACCCTAAGTCACTCAGTTCTGTGAGGAGCCTCTCAGTTCCTTCGAGGTCTCCACGACCAAGAGATCATCTACATACTGTAGTAGGGTAAGCTGAGGGTTTTGAGCGCGAAAAGGCGCGAGATCCCGATGGAGGGCCTCGTCAAACAGGGTGGGGGAATTTTTGAACCCCTGTGGTAGCCTAGTCCAGGTTAGTTGACCAGTCTGTCCGCCCTCTGGGTCCCTCCATTCAAAGGCAAACAGGAGCTGACTCTTAGGGTGCAAACGCAGGCAAAAGAAGGCATCTTTTAAGTCCAGGACTGTATACCATGTTCTCTCGGGTGGGAGAGAGCTTAATAAATTGTACGGGTTCGGGACTGTGGGGTGAATGTCCAGGACCCTTTTGTTAACTTCCCGAAGGTCTTGCACCGGGCGATAGTCATTAGTCCCTGGTTTTCGAACCAGCAGAAGTGGTGTATTCCAGGGGGACTGACAGGCCACTAAAACTCCTTGGTCTAGCAACCTCTGGATATGAGGCCGGATGCCCTCCCTAGCTTCCTTGCTCATGGGGTATTTTCTTACCGAAATGGGGGTGGCACCAGCTTTAAGTTCTACCACAACCGGAGGCACTTGTTTAGCCAACCCCATTCCTGCTTGTTCTGCCCAGACATTGGGGAACGCAGTTAGCCAGCCTGAAGAGACTGCATTTTTGGGTTGCTCTTCATGCAACCGATACTCTTCCTCTGTGTTGAGGACAAGGCAGGCAACGGGGGCTTTTCCCCAGCTTACTTGTGGGCCTTCTGAAGTAAATTGGACTTGAGCCTTTAGCTTGGTTAGCAGATCGCGCCCCAAGAGGGAAGCAGGACACTCAGGTATCACCAGGAAGGAGTGGGTCACTATGTTCTTGTTTATCTGTAGGGCTCGTTCGGTCGTCCAGGGGTAAAATTTACTACCAGTGGCTCCAATTACCATGGTCTTTTTAGAGCCTAGCTTGCCTAGGGGGCTAGTGAGTACTGAATGCTCTTTTCCGGTGTCTATCAGGAAGTTGACGGGGGTCCCCTCCATGGACAAAGTTACCCTAGGCTCAGGGAGGGGGTCTGTGCCCCGACTTCCCTAATCATCTTCTAGGGTCAGGACCTTAGATCGCTCCCGGTTTTTAGGGCAGTCTCTAGCCCAGTGTCCTTTCTCTTTGCAATAGGCGCATTGGTTTTTTCCAGTGGTATCTTTCTGCCACCTGGCGGTTTCAATGCCCTGTTGCCCAGGAGACGTGTTTTACCTTTTCCTGACTGTCTATCATTTACAACTGTGGCCAAAATTTTACTCAAATTTCTCTCTTGACGGCGATCCCGTCTATTTTCCCTCTCCTCCATTTCTTTCTTCTCTCTCTCCTGCCTCTCTTCTTCTGTTTCCCTCTTATGATAGACTTTCTCTGCTTCTTTTACTAAATCTTGGAGCGTATGATCTTGGAGCCCCTCCAGCCTTTGCAGCTTTTTCTTAATGTCGGGAGCGGACTGACCAATGAAGGCCATGGCTACAGTGGCTCTCTGCCCCTCTGACAAGGGGTCAAAAGGGGTGTACCTCCTATATGCCTCCATGAGACGCTCAAGGAAGACTGAGGGTGGTTCAGTCTGCCCCTGCAAGACCTCTCTTACCTTAGCCAAATTGGTGGGCCGTCTAGCGGCTCCTCTGAGACCTGCCACTAGAGTCCGGCGATAGACAAGGAGGCGTCCCCTACCTTCCGCGGTGTTGTAGTCCCAGTTGGGGCGGTTCAAGGGGAAAGCCTCGTCCACGAGGTTAGGGAGGTCAGTGGGAGTGCCATCCTCTCCCAGAACATTTTTTCTCGCCTCCATCAGGATTCTTTCTCTTTCTTCTGTGGTAAAAAGAACCTGCAAAAGCTGCTGACAATCATCCCAAGTGGGTTGATGGGAGAACATAAGTGACTCAAGGAGCCCAGTAAGCCCAGAGGGGTTCTCTGAGAAGGGAGGGTGGTTAGTTTTCCAATTATATAAATCAGAAGAGGAAAAAGGCCAGTACTGTAAAGGAATGAGATCATTAGGTCCTGGCGCTGGCCCTCCCACATGTGCTCTAAGTGGCAAGGCAACTGTTGAATCCGGCCCCCCTTCCTCCCCGGGGCTTCGGCCTCAGCGGCTCCGAGTCCCCCCCGCTGGTCCCTGAGCCCCTCTCGCTATTGGTCCCTGTGGTGGGGTGGCTGCAGGTGGCTGCTGGGGCAGGGGGTAAGGGGGAGGTTGGGAGTCCATCCAGAGGAGGTCTTCAATTTCTGGATAAATCTTGGGGGGTGCTGACGGGCCGGACTTTCCGGCTGCATCAGACTGGGCAACCGCGACCGTCAGTTTCGAAGAATTTGGGGTCCAAGGCTTGACCCACGGAGGTGGGAATTGGACGAGATTCTGCCAGGTCACAATGTAGGGGATCTGATCAGGGTGACCCCCTTCCTCCTGAAAAACAATTCGCCTGACGGTGGCGATTAGTGACAAGTCAAAAGCACCTTCTGGTGGCCAGCCCACTCCAAACGTCGGCCACTCGGAGGCGCAAAAGGTCTGCCACGGACCCTTTCTGACCTCCACCGACTGGTTGTGGGCTCTGACCTGCACCTCCTTCCAATGCTCCAGAGTTAGAGAAAGGGGATTGGACACAGATTGTCCCATTTCCAGAATAGTAGTAGACACAAAAAGAGCCAACACGAGACTAAGACAAAAAGAAACCAAAAGTGGCGGCGACTTCGCGTCGACCACAAGCAACTCAGAGAATCAGATGGCCTTTCTAAGGCCGGCCGATTGAGACCCTCTGCACGAGGTGGGACTCGAACCCACGATCCCGTAACAAAACACGAGGTGGGACTCGAACCCACGATCTCGCAACCCCAGATGGTCTCTTGGCCTCCAAAGGGGTCCACCAGGCGTCCCTGGTACTCCCCTGTTCCTCCTGGGACATCTCCCAGGGCGAACGGACTGTGGACACCTGGACACGTCTATCCTTATCCACCCCGCGTTCCCTCTTGGAGTGCGGTCTCACTGAGCGTCCGCAAAACCGAAACTGCGATCGCACCAAACTTAGAAACAGAACACAGACACCAGACCAAGACAGAACAAAGAATCTTACCTTTAAGTGGGTCTAGGACCTCTGGGTGGTCGCGCTGATCCCGGACGAGCCCCCAAATGAAAGACCCCCCGAAGGGAGACCCTCACTCAAGCCTCGGGACAGCCGCGGACCCAAGAAGACACTGAGACCGAACTCAAAATGTTGAAGGCAAGATTCAATAAAGCAACAGCAAGAAAGCACATAGACCAGAGCTCTGGGGTCGAAACTCATACACCTAGTGGTGTAGAGGAGAATCAACGACGAGCCAAATTTTTCACAGGCTTATATAGAAAAAACTCAAGGGGGGAGAGCGGGGCAGGGAAAGTACAAGTTTACATAACTAAGGGGTTCTGCCAAGGGACAAGGGGTTCTGCCAAGGGATTCTACGTAACTAAGGGGTCATGTCCTATTATTTGGCAATGTACCCGGTTCATTCTGAGGTTGTTCCAGGAGGCCCTTATCTCAAAAATGTTCTTGGAACAGTCTTTAGTTGGGAGGGTTCGAACTCTAGGGTGAGGAGTTCAGGAATGCATTCTGGGGTGAAGAGTTCAGGAGTGTTCTGGGAACACTCTCTAGATGGGAGGGGTCGGGCTCTGGGGTGAGGAAGAGTTCAGTAATTTTTTATTCTTCACTATTTTCTCAGGTGTCGACTATGAAGTTAGAGTTGTTTTTTTCTTGCCCAATACCTGTTCTTTCTTTAGAATCTTTGCAGAGCAAGAGCTACCTTCCTTCCTTCCTTCCTTCCTTCCTTCCTTCCTTCCTTCCTTCCTACTTATGTTCCTTCCTTTCTTTTTGTGACCAATTTCAAGCCAGCCTAGTGCTCCCTGCTAAAACACTAATTCACAACATAGCAACTAAAATGGTGCTTAGGTGGAGTACAGCCCAGTTGCTTGTCTGTAGAAGATAGAATAGCATGTGAAAGGATTCATTCTTAAAGGATTGTGGGAAGAAAAGTTGGTGGAATTCACAGGTTTTTATATTTCTTCACTCAGTTTAGGGATGAAAGCTAAGTCATTTTCTTCCTTTCTGGAAAAGCACTATTTAAATGGCATTCGTCTTTGTCATATACCCTCTAAATATCAGGGAACATTGGAGGCTCTTCTTTTCTATTTTTTGGTGTCCACCCTATTATCAGTTTTCCATTGCATGTTCATTGAGATTAGCCAGCTCTTTTCTTCCTGATGCTTCCCACTGAGTATGAAATAATGCAAGGTAGTATGTTTGTTTGCTTGCTTGTATGTCACTGTCAGAACAAGTTTAATGTGTCCTATGCCCTATGTTTGCACGTTTATAGAATTTAACGTGTTGAGAGGAGGAGAAATGTAAGCACACCTTTACCCTCATGAAGGAGATGCACCTAGTGTGTGTGTGTGTGTGTGTGTGTGTGTGTGTGACAGAGAGAGAGACAAAGAGAGAGAGAGAGAGAGAGAGAGACTGTCTCTGACTCTGTGTCTGTGTCTCTGTCAGTGTTATTGTCTATTATGTGTCTGTGACTATGTCTGTGTCTGGGTTACAGGCAGGGTTTCTCTGTGTAGCCCAGGCTGTCCTGGAACTTAGTCTGTAGGTCAAACTCAGTGAGATTTGCCTGACTCTGCCTCTGCCTCCGCCTCTACCTCCACCTCTGCCTCTACCTCCTCTGAGTACTAGGTTTAAAGGCATGCACTACCAAAACCGAGCTCCAAGGAAGTTTTTATAAAGGAAAATATTTAATTGCGACTGACTCACAGTTTCAGCAGTTTAATTAATTATTGTCATGGTGGGACGCATGGCTGTGTGCAGGCAGGTGTGAATTTGGAGAAGGAGCTGGAAAATCTTGATCCACAGGCAGCAGAAGAAGATTACATGCCACACCTGACATAGCTAGGGTATAGGAGACATTAAAGATTGTCCTGACAGTGACATACTTCCTTCAACAAGTCCACTCCTACTCCAACATACTTTCTAATAGTAACAGTCCTTAACGACCAAGTATTCAATCAGATGAGACTATTGGGGCTATTCCTGTAGAGATGAACCTTTCTCCTTTGTTCTGAGAGTAACAACTCTTGAAACTGAATTATTTCTGAATAAGTGCCTAGACCAGAAGCTTTGGCATGATCACCAAATAGCTCATAACTTAACTATCCATTTATTGTATTCTAAGCCAAACCAAGTGTTTGGTTACCTCTCCTCATTTTCATAGGAATGTTTCCTTCAGTGATTGTGACAAATCTTTCAGTCCTGACAATTTTCCAGAATCTTAGCTCTCCCATCCAGATGTCACACCTTCCAATCATGCCTCAGCTCATTGACCATAGGCATTTTATTGATAGGTACTGCTTCCACATAATACATAAGAGATTATATCTATTTGATCCTATTCAAATCAACACAAAAGTATACTTATTTTTATATTTCATACTTTACTATGTAATATCTATTCATAATGTACAAACCTTTAAATCCTGGATAGGATCTTATTACCATCACCAGGATTATTGATTCTGATTGCAAATCTCTACCACATGGTATCTAAGGGAGTGCAAATCGTCAAGTAGGGGTGATAGAGTTGAAAGAGAAATCATCAAAGATGATTTTTTTGGAAGTCTGCTTCCAATGGCATGGGAATGAAGGGAGATCAAATAAAAATACATATGCACTGTTTCTGTGGTAATACTTGATACAGTGTTGAAAACCAGGAGCTCATACTGAGAAGGTGCAGCATAAAATACATTATCTACAGCCTAGCCAAATCTGAAGTCTTCCTTACTATGGATGGGTGGTCTGATATACATGGGAGACCTGGTAAGCCTAATTCCAATTCTCCTCATAGTATTTCACAAAAATGAAACAAAAGGTATTCTAACCCATTCATTATATGAAGCCACAATTACTCTGATAACTAGACCCAACAAAGAAAGTGAACGTCAGACCAATTTCCCTTATGAATATCAATGCAAAAATACTCCATAAAATCCTTGCAAACCGAATACAATAACACATCAATATGGTGGATGATCATTCATCATGATTAGGTACTCTTCATCCCAGGGATGCAGCGATGGTATAATATATGGATATCCATCAGCATAATCCACTATATAAACAAACTCAAAGACAAAAATCACATGATCATTTTGTTAGATGCTGACAAACCATTTGACAAAATCCAACACCCCTTCATGATTAATGTCTTTGAAAGATCAGGAATTCAAGGCCCATACCTGAACATAATAAAAGCAATATACAGCAATCCAAACCCAACATTAAACTAAATGGAGAGAAACTTGACACAATCCCACTAAAATCAGGAATGAGACAAGGCTGCCCACTTTTTTCCTACCTATTCAATATAGTACTTGAAATCCTAGCCAGAGCAATTAGACAACAAAGGATATAAAGGGGATACAAATTGGAAAGGAAGAAGTCAAAATATCACTATTTGTAAATGATATGATAATATACATAAGTGGCCCTAAAAATTCCACCAGAGAACTTCTAAACCTGATAAACAGTTTCAGTGTAGTAGCTGGATATAAAATTAACTCAAAAATCAGTGGTCTTTCTCTACATAAAGGATAAACAGCCTGAAAAAGAAATTAGGGAAACAATACCTTTCATAATAGTCACAAATAATATCAAATACCGTAGTGTGACTCTAACTAAGGAAGTAAAAGATCTCTATGATAAGATCTTCAGGTCTCTGAAGAAAGAAATCAAAGAAGATCTCAGAAGATGTAATGATCGCCCATACTCATGGATTGGCAGGATTAATATAGTAAAAATGACTATCTTGCTGAAGGCAATCTAATGATTCAATGCAATCCCCATCAAAATTCCAACTCAGTTCTTCACTAAGTTAGAAAGGGCAATTTGCAAATTCATCTGGAATAACAACAACAACAAAAAAACTAGGATAACAAAAAGTATTCTCAACAATTAAAGAACCTCTGGTGGAATCACTATGCCTGAACTCAAGCTGTATTACAGAGCAATTGTGATAAAAAGTACATGGTACTGGTACAGCAAAAGCCGGGTAGATCAATGGAATAGAGTAGAAGACCCAGAAATGAATCCACACACTTGAGTATTGACAAGGGAGCTAAGACCATCCAGTGGGAAAAAGTCAGCATTTTCAACAAATGGTGTTGGAACATCTATAGGTTATCATGTAGAAGAATGAGAATTGACCCATTTTTATCTCCTTGTACAAACCTCAAATCTAAGTGGATCAAGGACTTCCCCATAAAAGCAGAGACTCTGAAACTTATAGAGTAGAAAGTGGGGAAAATCTTTAAAGATATGGATGGGAACGGAGGAAAAAATTCCTGAACAGAACAGCCATGCTTTTTTTCTGTAAGATCAATAATTGACAAGTGGGACCTCATAAAATTGCAAACTTCTGTAAGAAAAAGACACTGTTAGTAAGACAAAAAACCCACCAACAGATTGGGAAAGGGTCTTTACCAATCCTAAATCTGATAGGTGACTAATATCCAATATATACAAAAAACTCAAGAATCTGGACTCCAGAAAATCAAATAATCCCATTAAAAATGGGGTACAGAGATAAACAAAGAATTCTCAACTGAGGAATACTGAATGGCTGAGAAAAACATGAAAAATGTTCAACATCCTTAATCATCAGGGAAATGCAAATCAAAACAACCCTGAGATTAAACCTCACACCAGTCAGAATGGCTAATATCAAAAATTCAGATGACAGCAAATGCTGTCAAGGATGTGGAGAAAGAGGAACACTCCTCCATTGCTGGTGGGATTGCAAGCTTTTACAACTACTCTGGAAATCAGTGTGGCTGTTCCTCAGACAACTGGACATAGTACTACAAGAAGATCCAGCAATACCTCTCCTGGGCATACACCTAGAAGATATTCCTACTTGTAACAAGAACACATGCTCCACTATGTTTCATAGCAGCCTTATTTATAATAGCCAGAAGCTGGAAAGAACCCAGATGTCACTCAACATAGGATTGGAGACAGAGAATGTGGTACATTTACACAATGGAGTAATACTCAGCAATTAAAAACAATGAATTTATCAAATTCTTAGGCAAATAGATGGATCTTGAGGATATCATCTTGAATGAGGTAACCGAATCAAAAATGAACACACATGATATGCACTCACTGATAAGTGGATATTAGCCCAGAAACTTAAAATATCCAAAATACAATTTGTAAAAAACATAAATTCGAGAAGAAAGAAGACCAAAGTGTGGATACTTGGTTCCTTCTTAGAATGGCGAACAAATTACCCATTGAATGAGTTATAAAGATGGAGATTGTAGCTGAGATGGAAGGAAGGAACATCCAGAGACTGCCTTACCCAGAGATCCCTCCCATATACAACCACCAAACCGAGACACTATTGCATATGCCAGCAAGATTTAGCTGACAAGATCCGAATATAGCTGTCTGCTGTGAGGCTCTAGCCAGTGCCTGGCAAATACAGTAGTGGATGCTCACTGTCATCCATTGGAGGGAGCACAAGGTCCCCAATGAAGGAGCCAGAGAAAGTATCCAAGGAGCTGAAGGGGAATGAAGCCCCATAGAAGGGACATCAATATGAACTAACAATTACCCTTAGAGCTCCTTGGAGCTATATCACCATTCAAAGAAAACACATGGTGGAACTTGTGGCTCTATCTATATTTGTAGCAGAAGATGGCCTAATCTGTCATCAATGGTAGAAGAAGCCCTTGATCCTGTGAAGGCTCTACGCCCCTATATAGGAGAATGCCAGGACCAGGAATGAGAGTGTTTGGTTTGGGGAGCGGGGGTAGGTGGGAGAGGATAGTGGATTTTTGGAGGGGAAACTAGGAAAGGGGATAACATTTGAAATGTAATATATATATATATAATAGAAAATACAAACTTCATTATCCTAAAGGAACAAAAATGTGATTTATATTTAAATTATATAAAAAATAAAGAGCAATACAATTGCAAAAAAAGAAAACATGGTAAGTTTTAGTTGACTGGCTCTCATGGACAGACCTAGTAATCATGGGAAACATAAACCAAGGAATACCTGGAAAGCATGGGAAATCTTTTAAGTATGAGAGTTTCTATAATATGGAAGACCTGGTAATCCTATTAAGCCAGAAAGCCTGGTGTTCATGGGCAGTCCCAAGACACATGGCTGTCCTAGAACCCAAGGACACTGAAAAGCATGGAAGGATTAGAAAGTATGGAACATCTGAAAAAAACTTCTTTGGCCTGTCATACCTGGGAGGCCTGGAAATCTTAGGTGGTCTGGTAAGCATGAGCAGCCTATAAGCATTGGGAAGCCTGGGATGTATGAGATTCCCAGAACCCATGGAAGACCTGAAAATTATGGAAGGACTGGTAAGGATGGCAAGTCTTATAAACATGGCAGGCCCGGTAAGCCTGAGAGGCCTAGAAATGTCAGCAGGCTTGATAAGGATGAGCAACCTCCAATGCGGGGAGGTCTAGTAAGCATGGGAGTCTTAGAAGCCTAGGAAGACCTGGAAAGCATGGGAGGCCTATTAAGGATGGGAGGTCTGATAACCATTGGAAACCGGGTATTCTTAAGGGGCTTGGGAATCTTAGGAGGCCTGGAATTCTTGAGTATCCTGGCAGCAATTGGAAGGCCTAGGGACCATGGGAATTCTAGAACCATAGAAACGCCTGGAAATATTGGAAGAACAAATAAGGATGTGAGGTCTGGATAAACATCTTATGCTGCTGAGCATAAGATGTGGGGGGGAAGCTTGGGAGACCTGGCAAACATCAGAATCCTACTTGGCCTGTTAGGCCAGATGTACATGGGAATGCTGGGTAATATGAGTATCTCAGTACACATAGAAGGTCTCAATAATGATTAGAGTCTTATAAAGCACAGAAGCCAAATGAAGTCTAATATAAATGTGAGGTCTGGTACACAAATGAGGTCTAGTAACTTAGGGAGGCCTAGAGAATATGGAAGGCCTTGTGACCAAGCAGGTTATGGCTCCCTGGAATACCTGTTAAATTTGAGTGACCTGGGATGCATGGGCTTTCTGAGAAAAACTTGCGGCTTGCTAAGCCCTGGAACCTGGAAAGCTTAGGAGGTGTGATAAGCATTAGAAGCATGGTGAATAAGGACAGGATTACTAAGCCTGGGGATGCTAGAATCCAAAAATGATGGGGAAAGCCCTGGAGGTCTAGAAGGATTGGGAGGTGTGAAAATACATCAGAGGAGTGTTAAGCCTGTGAGGGCTGGAAAAGGACTGCCAAGGATGAGATGGATCCAAGCATGGGGAAGCCTAGTAAGCAGGAGAGTCCTAGAACCTAGAGAAGACCTGGAAACATAGGAGACCTAGTACAAATAGGGTATCTGATGGACACAAAAGTGTTGGGAGCCGCGCCCACATTCGCCGTTACAAGATGGCGCTGACAGCTGTGTTCTAAGTGGTAAACAAATAATCTGCGCATGTGCCAAGGGTATCTTATGACTACTTGTGCTCTGCCTTCCCCGTGACGTCAACTCGGCCGATGGGCTGCAGCCAATCAGGGAGTGACACGTCCGAGGCGAAGGAGAATGCTCCTTAAGAGGGACGGGGTTTCGTTTTCTCTCTCTCTTGCTTTTCTCTCTCTCTTGCTTTTCTCTCTCTCTTGCTTTTCTCTCTCTCTTGCTTCTTGCTCTCTTGCTTCTTGCACTCTGTTCCTGAAGATGTAAGAATAAAGCTTTGCCGCAGAAGATTCTGGTCTGTGGTGTTCTTCCTGGCCGGTCGTGAGAACGCGTCTAATAACAATTGGTGCCGAAAGACCGGGAAGAAAAACCCGGGAGGGAGTTAACCATCACCGGCGCAGGAGGGATACTTCATTTCAGAACCAGAACTGCGGATCACGTTTATAAAGGTTCCCGTAACACAGACTGTTGAGAAGGATTCAACTGCCGAATTCAGAACTCATCAGCTGGGGAACGACGGTGATAAAGGTTCCCGTAAAGCAGACTGTTAAGAAGGATTCAACTGTATGAATTCAGAACTTTTCAGCTGGGGAACGAGAGTACCAGTGAGTACAGCTTTACGAGGTAAGCCTGGCCTTGAACTTTCTAACGAAATTCAAGACAGTCTATCAGAAGTAAAGTGGAATATGTTTGGCCTTGAATTTTTTCTGGTGTTAGGAGCCCTTTTGTTCCTTTTCACATGTTATCAAGTGGTTAAGATAGGGCGGATTCTAGATGAAATTCAGGACAAGCTATCAGAAGTAAAGCGGGGAGAGAGAGTAGGAACAAAGAGAAAATATGGTACACAAAATAAGTATACAGGCCTTTCCAAGGGTCTTGAACCCGAGGAAAAGTTTAGGTCAGGTAAGAATACCTGGAGAGAGATTAGAAGAAAAAGAGGAAAAAGGGAAAAGAAGAAAGATCAATTAGCGGAGGTCTCTAGGAAAAGGAGCCTGTGCTCATCGCTGGATGGGCTCGGGGAGCCAGCTCTTAGTAGCTCTGAAGCAGGTGAAGAATCCTCCTCTGAGGAAACAGACTGGGAGGAAGAAGCAGCTCATTATGAGAAAAAAGGGTACCAGCCAGCTAATTGGTCAAGAAAAAAGCCAAAAGCGGCTGGCGAAGGCCAGTTTGCTGATTGGCCTCAGGGCAGTCGGCTTCAAGGTCCGCCCTATGCGGAGTCCCCGCCCTGCGTAGTGCGTCAGCAATGCGCAGAGAGGCAGTGCGCAGAGAGGCAGTGCGCAGACTCATTCATTCCCCGAGAGGAACAAAGGAAAATACAACAGGCATTTCCAGTCTTTGAAGGAGCCGAGGGTGGGCGTGTCCACGCTCCGGTAGAATATGTGCAGATTAAAGAACTTGCCGAATCGGTTCGTAAATATGGAATTAATGCTAATTTTACCTTGGTGCAGTTAGACAGGCTTGCCGGCATGGCACTAACTCCTGCCGACTGGCAAATGATTGCAAAAGCCGCTCTCCCTAATATGGGCAAATATTTGGAATGGAGATCTCTGTGGCGAGAGGCTGCACAGGCGCAGGACCGAGCAAACGCTGCTGCTTTAACTCCAGAGCAGAGAGATTGGACTTTTGACTTGTTAACGGGTCAGAGAGCTTATTCTGCTAAACCTGATAAGAGGTATCAATGGAAGGTCTTACCACAGGGAATGTCCAATAGTCCTACAATGTGCCAACTTTATGTGCAAGAAGCTCTTTTGCCAGTGAGGGAACAATTCCCCTCTTTAATTTTGCTCCTTTACATGGATGACATCCTCCTGTGCCATAAAGACCTTACCATGCTACAAAAGGCATATCCTTTTCTACTTAAAACTTTAAGTCAGTGGGGTTTACAGATAGCCACAGAAAAGGTCCAAATTTCTGATACAGGACAATTCTTGGGCTCTGTGGTGTCCCCAGATAAGATTGTGCCCCAAAAGGTAGAGATAAGAAGAGATCACCTCCATACCTTAAATGATTTTCAAAAGCTGTTGGGAGATATTAATTGGCTCAGACCTTTTTTAAAGATTCCTTCCGCTGAGTTAAGGCCTTTGTTTAGTATTTTAGAAGGAGATCCTCATATCTCCTCCCCTAGGACTCTTACTCTAGCTGCTAACCAGGCCTTACAAAAGGTGGAAAAAGCCTTACAGAATGCACAATTACAACGTATTGAGGATTCGCAGCCTTTCAGTTTGTGTGTCTTTAAGACAGCACAATTGCCAACTGCAGTTTTGTGGCAGAATGGGCCATTGTTGTGGATCCATCCAAACGTATCCCCAGCTAAAATAATAGATTGGTATCCTGATGCAATTGCACAGCTTGCCCTTAAAGGTCTAAAAGCAGCAATCACCCACTTTGGGCAAAGTCCATATCTTTTAATTGTACCTTATACCGCTGCACAGGTTCAAACCTTGGCAGCCACATCTAATGATTGGGCAGTTTTAGTTACCTCCTTTTCAGGAAAAATAGATAACCATTATCCAAAACATCCAATCTTACAGTTTGCCCAAAATCAATCTGTTGTGTTTCCACAAATAACAGTAAGAAACCCACTTAAAAATGGGATTGTGGTATATACTGATGGATCAAAAACTGGCATAGGTGCCTATGTGGCTAATGGTAAAGTGGTATCCAAACAATATAATGAAAATTCACCTCAAGTGGTAGAATGTTTAGTGGTCTTAGAAGTTTTAAAAACCTTTTTAAAACCCCTTAATATTGTGTCAGATTCCTATTATGTGGTTAATGCAGTAAATCTTTTAGAAGTGGCTGGAGTGATTAAGCCTTCCAGTAGAGTTGCCAATATTTTTCAGCAGATACAATTAGTTTTGTTATCTAGAAGATCTCCTGTTTATATTACTCATGTTAGAGCCCATTCAGGCCTACCTGGCCCCATGGCTCTGGGAAATGATTTGGCAGATAAGGCCACTAAAGTGGTGGCTGCTGCCCTATCATCCCCGGTAGAGGCTGCAAGAAATTTTCATAACAATTTTCATGTGACGGCTGAAACATTACGCAGTCGTTTCTCCTTGACAAGAAAAGAAGCCCGTGACATTGTTACTCAATGTCAAAGCTGCTGTGAGTTCTTGCCAGTTCCTCATGTGGGAATTAACCCACGCGGTATTCGACCTCTACAGGTCTGGCAAATGGATGTTACACATGTTTCTTCCTTTGGAAAACTTCAATATCTCCATGTGTCCATTGACACATGTTCTGGCATCATGTTTGCTTCTCCGTTAACCGGAGAAAAAGCCTCACATGTGATTCAACATTGTCTTGAGGCATGGAGTGCTTGGGGGAAACCCAGACTCCTTAAGACTGATAATGGACCAGCTTATACGTCTCAAAAATTCCAACAGTTCTGCCGTCAGATGGACGTGACCCACCTGACTGGACTTCCATACAACCCTCAAGGACAGGGTATTGTTGAGCGTGCGCATCGCACCCTCAAAGCCTATCTTATAAAACAGAAGAGGGGAACTTTTGAGGAGACTGTACCCCGAGCACCAAGAGTGTCGGTGTCTATGGCACTCTTTACACTCAATTTTTTAAATATTGATGCTCATGGCCATACTGCGGCTGAACGTCATTGTTCAGAGCCAGATAGGCCCAATGAGATGGTTAAATGGAAAAATGTCCTTGATAATAAATGGTATGGCCCGGATCCTATTTTGATAAGATCCAGGGGAGCTATCTGTGTTTTCCCACAGAATGAAGACAACCCATTTTGGTTACCAGAAAGACTCACCCGAAAAATCCAGACTGACCAAGGGAATACTAATGTCCCTCGTCTTGGTGATGTCCAGGGCGTCAATAATAAAGAGAGAGCAGCGTTGGGGGATAATGTCGACATTTCCACTCCCAATGACGGTGATGTATAATGCTCAAGTATTCTCCTGCTTTTTTACCACTAACTGGGAACTGGGTTTGGCCTTGATTCAGACAGCCTTGGCTCTGTCTGGACAGGTCCAGACGACTGACACCATTAACACTTTGTCAGCCTCAGTGACTACAGTCATAGATGAACAGGCCTCAGCTAATGTCAAGATACAGAGAGGTCTCATGCTGGTTATTCAACTCATAGATCTTGTCCAGATACAACTAGATGTATTATGACAAATAACTCAGCTGGGATGTGAACAAAAGTTTCCGGGATTGTGTGTTATTTCCATTCAGTATGTTAAATTTACTAGGGCAGCTAATTTGTCAAAAAGTCTTTTTCAGTATATGTTACAGAATTGGATGGCTGAATTTGAACAGATCCTTCGGGAATTGAGACTTCAGGTCAACTCCACGCGCTTGGACCTGTCGCTGACCAAAGGATTACCCAATTGGATCTCCTCAGCATTTTCTTTCTTTAAAAAATGGGTGGGATTAATATTATTTGGAGATACACTTTGCTGTGGATTAGTGTTGCTTCTTTGATTGGTCTGTAAGCTTAAGGCCTAAACTAGGAGAGACAAGGTGGTTATTGCCCAGGCGCTTGCAGGACTAGAACATGGAGCTCCCCCTGATATATGGTTATCTATGCTTAGGCAATAGGTCGCTGGCCACTCAGCTCTTATATCCCATGAGGCTAGACTCATTGCACGGGATAGAGTGAGTGTGCTTCAGCAGCCCGAGAGAGTTGCAAGGCTAAGCACTGCAATGGAAAGGCTCTGCGGCATATATGAGCCTATTCTAGGGAGACATGTCATCTTTCATGAAGGTTCAGTGTCCTAGTTCCCTTCCCCCAGGCAAAACGACACGGGAACAGGTCAGGGTTGCTCTGGGTAAAAGCCTGTAACCCTAAGAGCTAATCCTGTACATGGCTCCTTTACCTACACACTGGGGATTTGACCTCTATCTCCACTCTCATTAATATGGGTGGCCTATTTGCTCTTATTAAAAGGATAGGGGGAGATGTTGGGAGCCGCGCCCACATTCGCCGTTACAAGATGGCGCTGACAGCTGTGTTCTAAGTGGTAAACAAATAATCTGCGCATGTGCCAAGGGTATCTTATGACTACTTGTGCTCTGCCTTCCCCGTGACGTCAACTCGGCCGATGGGCTGCAGCCAATCAGGGAGTGACACGTCCGAGGCGAAGGAGAATGCTCCTTAAGAGGGACGGGGTTTCGTTTTCTCTCTCTCTTGCTTTTCTCTCTCTCTTGCTTTTCTCTCTCTCTTGCTTTTCTCTCTCTCTTGCTTCTTGCTCTCTTGCTTCTTGCACTCTGTTCCTGAAGATGTAAGAATAAAGCTTTGCCGCAGAAGATTCTGGTCTGTGGTGTTCTTCCTGGCCGGTCGTGAGAACGCGTCTAATAACACAAAAGGTCTGGTTAGCCTGAGATTCTTGAAAAAGTTAGGAGGCTCAGTGAGCAAGAGAAGCTTAGTCAGAATTAGGAGGCCTAGTAAACACAGAAATGCTAGAACTCATGGAAGATAGGGAAAGCATGGGAGGTCTAGAACTATTTGGCAAAGTTGAATGCCACGGAGGCCTGGGAAACTTAGGAGGCATGGACAGCATGATTAGCTGAGCAAGAACGGGATGTACTACTAACTATGGAAGACCTAGTAACAAAGAAAGACCTGAAAATCTTGGAAGGACTAGTAAGGATGTGAGTTATGTAAATGTGAGAGGCCTGGTAAGCAAGCATAAAATGCACAGGAAGCATTGGAGATCCAGTAACTAATAGAGTCTTGGATGGCAGGTTAGGCCAGGTGTACAGGGGGAGCCTGGTTAGTATGAGCAGCTTAGTATACATGGAAGCTCTCAAAACCATGAAAAACCTAGAAACCACTTGAGGCCTAGTAGCCAAGTGAGGCCTAGTAATCATGTGAGGCCTGGCAAGCAAGTGAGTGCCATTAACCAAGGGAGGCCTGGAGAGTATGGAAGGCTTTGTAATCAGGTGGATCCTAGTACCCTGGTGGCTGTGTGAGTATGAGAGGGTTGGTAAACACTGGAGATGTGGTAAACGTTTCTAGCTTCCTTAGCCTGGAAGGACTGAAAGGCTTTTTCAGTACCTGGCATGCATGGGAGGCCCAGTAATGGTGGGTAACTGGAATATCCATATGAGCCATGGTGTACATGTGAGTACTAGTAGACATAGGTGAAGCCTAGTCAACTTAGGAGGCATCATGAGCACATGAGGCCTAGTAACCAAGAGAAATAAGGTAAAGACCTTGAAAGGACAACTCTCAGCTTCATCTAGAAAATAAAATGAAAACTCAGGATAGCTAAAACGATCCTGAATTAAAAAGGAACAACTGGGGACTCCATTCCCAGTTCAAATTAGACTACAAAGCTATAGTAGTAAAATCATCATGGCATTGGCACAGAACCAGCCACATTGAACAAGGGAACTATTTATGGGACTTTCAAAGTTGGATACAGTGAATTTTGTACCATGCCATGGTTGTGAACCTATGAAGACCAAAGGTTGTTAGGTTATGGCTTAAAAGTGGTGTGTTCCTGTATCATGTTGACAAGAGGAAGAATGGTGACAGCATCTACAATCATGTGAGAGTCCAGGCTCTGGGAATGCCTGTTGGAGGTTATCTTGATTGCATAAAGTGACTTGGGAAGACCTACCTATCCGGGGTGGCACTATTCCTTGACTCTAATCTTGAACTCTACACAACGGAGAAAGTTATTGATGTACTTGCATTAAGGTGATCTCTTTCTACTGTAGGTGTGATGTGACCAGTTTCTTCAACCTCCTGCCGCAGAAGCCTAGAGACTCAAAGTCTGAGATAATTGAAACTGTTGCCCCTAAGGTGATTTCATAAGGTCTTTTTAAAAACATAAAATCACTGCAACAGTAAAAGAAATTAAGGCAGAGAAATTGATCAGTATACTATGATACAGCTCATACCTTGATAGCAAATGATAGGTATCATGAAGGCCTATTTTCCATTTCCTATCTTGTTTATCCCTTTCACAAATTGGATTCTTGGTATTTACCCTTACATCAATACATAAATATATTACATAAGTATATATAGTTCTATGTAAATATATTGCATATATAATTCCCTTGCTTATCCAGGATAGGGCATGAAATTTAAGTATAAGATAAATGTCTGTATGTGTGCATATATAGTTAGTTAGACATAGTCAGCAGTAAATGTTTTCCGAACACAAACGACATTATTTAGTTATTTGAAAGCCCACACAGAGAGTAATCTCAAATATTCCCTTTTAACCAATGATTTACGTCTTATAATAATGTCATAATGAATGCATTGGTTCACAACAGTTTCAACAATGGCATGATTTTATTTTGTCTCAATTTTAGCTAGGGCCAAATCTACTTAACAAATTGATTGAGATGTTTTACCTTGCAAATATAGTCTCTTATTTCCATTCCAAGCTTGGATCTCGATGGTAAATTTAAATCAGAAGATTAGGTTTATTTGATTTGACAAATACTTTGTTGGAAGTAAAGGTTTTCTTCAGAAATACATGGAAATAAGGTGATGGAGGGAAGCAGTCACTTCTGGTGGTACTAGACTCCAAAGAATATTGAATTTGTTTTTGGTCTTCTTCACTGTAGTCATTACACAGCCTTCATATTAAATGAACCATTCAATACTTGTAAAATACTTACAGTCTAATAATTGATAAGATTACTTGTTTTCTGCATTTCCTAGGTTTACAAAAAGGAAATTGCAGAATATACACATAGGGAAGGTTAGAACATCACTATCCAATTTCATTACAATTTGCTCCTCCTTATATTCAAAGGTGAGGATTTTATAACCTGTTGTCTTTCTGAAAGTTACTCTTTTGTTGGAATCAAAACACACCAAAGTTATTCTGAATATGACATTTCGGATATGGTTGTGGCAAGCAGAACCATCACACCTCTGACACCGTTGCCTTAAAATTACACACTGCCTGGTAAAGGTCACACGTAAAGGAAAGCCAAGTCGTCCAACTGACCACTTCCAAGTATATCTTCCATCCTTGGGGATCATTGTACCACACCTCATGGTGCATTCTTCAAGTTCTTGTTCATTGATAACTTGTGGTCCAATTACCCCATATTCTTGTGTTCGCAGCAAAGTCAACCACTGTTGTTTGTAAATGGGTGACAACCATGCCATAGGTATTAGTCGATCTTGTTCAAGAATAGTTGTGGAAGTCAAGTCACAGATAATGTGCTGAAATCTCAGCTTTTTAAACACTGGTTGAAATATTAGTCCTTCTTCACTTTCAAGAAAACTGATGTTATCAACATATGCCATGTGGGTGGAAAGCCAGTTGTTTGCGTGTTGTAAAAGCTGTTTCATGGTTCCGTTCCAGCATGGATTAAGATAAAGGAACATCCATATTTTTAGTGTGGTATATACATCAATCTCCTTTTGCATGACTAGTAAGTCAGAAGACAGTGCTAGAAGATACATCAACTTCAAGTCTACTTCCTTGTAAAGTGCCACACTTGGATGTACCATCAAATTGCAAAGAAGCCATTCAAAGCATCTCGTCTTTACAGCTTTTAATCTATAGGTTTCTGCTGCCAAATAATAGGAGCACACAGTGTTCCTGTTGATAGTTTCTTTCATGATTCCTTCACACTGCTGAATTACTTGATCCACCCGAAGCAGGCATGCTGCTGCCAAAACTTGAGGAACTTCCAGAGGTGTTATTGACAAATCCGCATCCGTGTACAAAGCACCAAACACAAAATGCAGAGATCGGGTATCAATATCCTCATTCTTAATGATCAGATTTATAACACCATGGTGTGATTCTCTCCAAGTACCTTTGAGAATGTTAGCAAAGTAGCCTGACTGACATAAAAATACTTTGTGTAAACACCATGTTTTTCCCAGAGCACGGATTTTAATGTCGCTATCATGCCCGTCCAAAAATAAGTTTTGATAAGCATCATTAGATGAGATCTTAACCCTTTTCCAGTAGATGTAGTTGAGAACTTGATGTGGATACATTCCCTGGTTTTGAGGTCCATGAACATTAGAACTTGTTGCCAACTCCTCCAAACTGTTTCTTTTTCGCTTGCGACTGCCAGGAATGTAGCTGGCTCCGGCTATGGCTTCTGGCTGTGGCTCTAACAGACTGGAATCCCTGCATCTCAAGACCCTGCTGACTAAAAGCCCCATTGATGAAAATTCCTAGAACAAGCTCTCGCAGAGGCTTCTTGGTTGAGGCATTGCTGTAGTCTGCCAGTCCTGCCTAGACTTCTCTGTGTTTCTCTACTACAGATTCTGACGTCACAGAGAAGGCAGGGCATTCTTCATTGTCCACATGTGTGTTGCCTGAGCACAGGCCCCGCCTCCTGATAGCAACCCCTCCCTCTCCCTCCTCCTTCCCCTTCCTCCCTTGCACATTTGCCCCACCATCCTCCCATCTCCCTTCCTCCCTCCCTTCCATTATTCCTAAATTCCTTCTTCCTTTCCTTTTCCCATTCTGCTCCTCCTTTCCCCTCACCTCTCCCTTCTCCCACTATTTCTAAGTGGGCCACACTATTTTGCTGAAGATGACCTCCATCAAACTGGAGAACCTCGTTCACCTAGTTTTTCAACCTTGCCAGCTGAATTTTCTTTTCCTTAAAGAGAACAACCAGGCCAAATTCATCCTGATGTGTGTTTAAGATTGTACATATTCCAACCCTTGACCCTTGACTATGAGCACTCAAATGTCTGTAGTATTTGAGATAAGCACTTACTAACTGCTTTTGCCAATATAAACAGTAAACATTGTTATTGCTAATTTTATTGTTAGCCTCTTTTGATTAGGATTAATGAGAAGTATTTCATGCAAGTAGTTGTATGCCTATATCAACAATTTCTGTGTATGCTTTGCCTATATATATATATATATATATATATATATATATATATATTTCTAAAAGTTCCTTATAAATCTAGTTATTTGTTTAACTTGCATATGTATGCGTGTTTTATGGTTTTGTTTTACTGATTTGCATTTACATATTAACTTTATATGGACTCCTAACTGTTAATAAATTGCAATCTGTAAGAAGCCAAGTCTAATGTTTAAATATTTCTTTTTATTCCTCTGTGCTGGCAATCCATTCCCAGAGCCTGGCCAGCAAAGTCTATCGAGGCAGAGCAAGGTGAACCAATGCAAGACACTCCTCCAAGTGTCTGTGAGGTCATAGTTATATTCTTTCTTAACACCACCTCTCCTCTCACAAGTCTGTCTTAACAAAACATCTTCTAACCTGTATCTCCCTCTGTAAAACATCCTCTCAATTGTGTCTACTTCAGCAAATCATCCTGTCACCCATGTGTTGGCCTCAGCCAAACCTTCTTTCATGTGCATCTTCAGTATCAAAGCATCCTTTCACCAGTGTCTGCCTTAGCAAAACATCATTTAACCTTTCTCTCCCAGAGAATCACCATATAATGTACCCGACTTTCCAAAGAAATCAGAAATCTTAAGTTCATAATAGTTTCAAGGGTAATAAAAAGTCACATTCCTTAATTTGTTTGCTTTTAGTCATGCCTAGATGATATCACAAGAATAATCTGTGAGAAGAGTGAAGGTTTCACCACAATAAATGTTACTAGGAAGTATGATCCTGACAGTGTCAGTATCAGTATTGGCTTGCAGTTGCAACATGAGCGTTTTACCCCACTCAAGGGCCACCTCCTTTTGATAGATTATTATATTGATTCTTTTTTTCTCTAATAGATTCCCAGAAATGCTTAAGTTTTGAAAGTGTTTGTCCTCTCATAAGCCCATTACTTGTACAATCACTAATATGAATATTCAACCTATGAGGAAAATTTAAGTAGAGATAGGGTAGAAAAGCTGGTGGGATGAGGGGATAAACAAAGCTAAGGATATACTTGAAAATCCACATGGAAACTTACTGTTTATAATAAAATTGATAAAGTCTCAAAAGACACATATTTAGCTGGTAGATGGCCTGTATGTCTACATAATACTGCTGCTGAAAATCAAGCGAAAAAAAAAAAATCCCAATGCCAGGTATGTTCAGGAAGTTCCCAGAAATCTTGAAAATAATACAGGTTCTTCACACTCTTTCTGTTTGCCTACCATGAATATATGATAAGACCCTGCTACAAAAGACAAACCACATCGTGGTTGTAAAATATAGAGAAATTGAGCTGGCATGTAACTGAAAACTTCCTTCCATCTAGTTAGCTTTCATAGTTCTGGATTGTGCTATTCAGGATGCTGGCAGAGTAATGGCATCAACAGAGTTACCCAGATATGAACCTTATGATGTACAATACCAATCTGCCAAGAAAGATGTGTCCAGCTACACAATAGTGACATCACTGTTATAGGGATAGCCAGTGTATCTGTGATTAGATTTGAGGCCAGTTCCACAGGAGGATAGAAAATGCCTTTGGCCCTAGGGGAGAATTTATTCCTGTTGTTTATGTAAAGTCTCAAGGTGTCAAGCTCCCTTCTAAGTATCTATGTTTATATCTAGGGGAAATTCTACTTCAAGATTCATTCAGAGAAGCCCTTTTCGCAATAAACTACAGTGAGGAATAATATGCATAACTGCTCAAAGCACGATAATAAGAGATGGCTGAATGGTATTACTATCTTGTTTAGGCATGAACCCTCATGGATCCTCAGAGGAAAAAAAAAGGAGCAGAAAATATATAAAAACTGGACCATAAAGAGGAGGGCTATGGAATCTGTTTTCTTCACTACAGGACCACCAGTGCAGTCACGACTTCCCAACACCTGTGAGTATATGTAAAGTCTACCCATGACTAAAACCTCCTCACAGTAAATAATGGGCCAGGGAAGGACTCTTTCAACTTTTCCCTCCTTTGGTGAAATATTGGTGGGTTCTGAGGGAGAGAGAATCGTTATCTTCCATACATCCAGTGATCCAGATCCAGTGTCCTGCATCTGGCCTCCAAGAAAGAGTTTTGAGCTCATGGTCATACTGATAATCCTAGTTAAACTCTAGGATTCTCAAACACAAACAAACAAAACCAATGTCTGAAACAGAACTAGGGGGATTAAAAGGTTTGTAGAAGTGGGCAGGAGTCTAGATAGGTTAGGGAGATTATAGAAATCTGAATATTATTTATACATGTACAGAATGTCAATGTCACACTTCATGATGGAATTAAATGTTGTTTCGTGGTTGCCACAGGATTCCATTACCCAAGAAGGAAGGCTAAACAAAAGCCTAAGGGCAGCAGAACTGCTTATTGACAATAGTGATGACCTGGATGCTTATAGCTCTTGTCTGCTGAGGAAGAGAACACATCAGTGGCCATCTCTTGCTGGAAGTCTAAGGCAACATAGCACAGCTTCTCTCTGATATTAGGCATGATTTCCCTCCCAGCTTTTTGGTGAACTATAGCCACATGTGGTCATGAACTTCATGTAGTAGTCTGTCAGGTACAGGCCAGCTAGGTCCAGACACGGGATGGCACAAGGAGAGCAGAGATATGCACATTATCTCATAGATGTGCACATTCTGTGTGACCCCATCTCTGGGCTCCATCAAAATCGCAGTGGTATGACCAGAGGCCTAGAGGAACAGCACAGACTGGATGGCTACTTACATGGTTGTGGTTTTATAAGTCTCAAAAATGATGTGGGTCATCTTTTCACAGTTGGCCTTAGGGCTCTAGGGGGAATGGTGAGCAGCACAGTGTTCCTTTGGAGGACCACATGCAGTTTGTTGTAGAATGTTTGGTGCCAGATCTTCTCCATATTGAACCAGTTCGTGACAATGTCATGACCAATGGGGGTACTTCAGGATCAGGATGCCTCTCTTGCAATGGGCCTCAGTACCCACAAAGGTGTCCTTCTGTCTCTTACCCACCGTGATGCCCTGGTGCCTAGGGCAACCCCATAATGGAGGGGTAGATGGCCCTGGAGCATCATAACCAGCAAACCAGGCATTTGCCAGACCAGAACCATTGTTGACAAGGAAGGCAGTTAAATCATCATCCAGGGAGAACTGGTGGTCAGTGTGAACCTTTAAGAGAGGAGCTGCTAGAAACCTGTGCTAGTGGGAGGAAACAGACTAGACAGTCTTTATCCATGTTCTCTTTAGGGGAATCTAGGTTGTTTCTGGTTTCTGGCTCTTGTGAACAGAGCAGCAGTGAGCACAGTTGAGGAAATATCTCTTGGGTAGGATGAAGTATCCTTTGGCTATGTGCCCAAGAGTGGCAAACCTCAATTTTGGGTAGATCTTTTCCCATTTTCCAGCGAAACTATCACACAGACTTTCATAGTACCTGTGTAAGTTTCACTCCCACCATTGATGAATGTGCCCCTTACTGTATCCCCAGGATGAGCTGTCCCTTGCGTTGTTGATCTTAGCCATACTGACAGGTGTAAAATGAAATCTCAAAGTAGTTCTCATTTGCATTTCCCAGATGGCTAAGGATGTTGAACATTTCTTTAAGTGTTTCTCAACTATTTGAGTTTCCTCATTGGAGAATTCTATTTAGATCAACATCAAATTTTTAAGATGGATGAATTGTTTTTCTTGACATCTTCAGTTCTTTATATAGTTTGCATATTAGTCCTCTATCAGATGTGGAGTTGGTGAAAATATTTTCCAATTCTGTAAGCTGCCTTCTTGATGGAGCGATAGTGTCCTTTGCTTTACACAAGCCCTTTTGTTTCATGAGGTACCATTTATTAGTTTTTTTTTTTTTAAGTCTCACTTCCTGGCCTAAAGGTGTTCTGCTTAGAAAGTCTTCCGTGCCAATGAGTTCAATGCTATTCACCACTTTCTCTTCTATCACACCAGTGTCTCTGGTTTTATGTTTAGGTCTTTGATTTTCTTGTGGGTTTCTTTTTTGGGGTGCAGGATGCTAAGTGGATCTATTTGCATTCCTGTGACCAGCACCATTTGCCAAAGTTGTCCTTTTTGCAGTGTGTATTTCTGACTTCTTTATCAAAAAGAAGGTGCCCATAATTGTAACGATTTCTCTATGTCTACAATTATGTTTCATGTTCAATAAATCTGTCTGGTTTTGTGTCAATATAATTTTGCTTTTATTATTCTAGATTCAAAAACAGAATCCATATGTCTTCAGCATGCAAGAAATACTTCCTCTGTATTATAACTTGAAAGCAGGGATAGTGATACTTCCAGCAGTTCTTTTGTTGTTTGGGATTGTTTTAGCTCTATTGGAATTTTGGTGCTTCCATTTGATGATGCAATTTGTCCTTCCAACATCTGTGAAAATTTTGTGTTGGAATTTTGATGGGAATTACACTGAATCTGTAGATTGCTTTGGCGGGATAGTAATTTTTAGTTTGCTATTTTTATTAATCCATGAATATAGCAGATCTTATCATATTCTGATATCTTCTTCAATTTCACTCTCACTGTCTTGAAAATGTTATCAACACATGTGGTATATATATAGAGTAATTGTCTAATTCTTTTGATATTTCCAATTTGTTGGAGTCCAGGTTTTTCAAATATATTCTTATGGTTATCTGGATTTTCTCAGTGTCTGTTCGATTTATTTCATTTGGATGTACTCTTTGACTGTTAGTTATTTTGGATAAAGATTTGTTTATATTACTGATTTTCTAAATAAACTCTTAGTTTCATTGATTCTTTCTGTTGTGCTCTTTCTTAAACATAATTGATTTCAAACCTGATTTGATTATGTCTACCTTCTAATCTTTTGTTTGCTTTTTAACAAAATTTTTATTTGATATTTTTTCATTTATATTTCAAATGCTATCCAGAAAGTCCCCTATACCCTTCCTCTGTCCTGCTCTCCAACGCACCCACTCCCACTTCCTGGCCCTAGCATTCCCCTGTACTGGGGCATATAATCTTTGCAAGACCAATGACCTCTCCTCCCAATGATGGCCTACTAGGCCATCTTCTGCTACATATGCAGTTAGAGACACAAGCTCAGGGGGTACTGGTTAGTTCATATTGTGGTTCCTCCAATAGGGTTACAGACCCCTTCAGCTCCTTGGGTACTTTCTCTATCTCCTCCACTAAGGGCCCTGTGTTCCATCTAGTAGATAACTCTAAGCATCCACTTCTATATTTGCCAGGTACTGGCATAACCTCACCTATATCAGGGTCATGTCAGCAAAATCTTGCTGGCATACGCAAATAGTGTCTGTGTTTGGTAGCTGATTATGGTATAGATCCTCAGGTGGGGCAGACTCTGATGGTCCTTCCTTCCATGTCAGCAATAAACTTTATCTCTCTAACACCTTCCATGGGTATTTTGTTCCCCATTTTAAAGAGTGGCAAAGTATCCATACTTTGGTCTTCCTTCATCTTGAGTTTCATGTGTTTTGCAAATTATATATTGGGTATTCTAAGTTTCTGGGCTAATAAGAACTTATCAGTGAGTGCATATCATGTGAGTTCTTTTGTGATTGGGTTCTCTCACTCACGATGTTATCCTCCAGATCCATCCATTTGCCTAAGAATTTTATAAATTCATTGTTCTTAATAGCTGAGTACTACTCCAGTGTGTAAATGTATCACATTTTCTGTATCCATTCCTCTGTGGAGGGACATCTGGGTTCTTTCCAGCTTCTGGCTATTACAATTAAATGAATATAGTGGAGCATGTGTTCTTATTGCCACTTGGAACATCTTCTGGGTATGTTCCCAGGAGAGGTATTGCTGGATCTTCTGATAGAACTATGCCCAATTGTCTGAGGAACTGCCACACTGATTTCCAGAGTGGTTGTACAAGTTTGCAGAAATGGAGGAGTGTTCCTCTTTCTCCACATCCTCGCCAGCATCTGCTATCAACTGAATTTTTGATTTTAGCCATTCTGATTTGTGTGAGGTTAAATCTCAGGGTTGTTTTGATTTGCATTTCCCTGATGATTAAGGATGTTGTACTTTTTTCAGGTGATTCTCAGTGATTTGGTATTCTTCCGTTGAGAATTCGTTGTTTAGGTATGTGCCACATTTTTACTGGGGTTATTTGATTTCTCTGGAGTTCCACTGCTTGAGTTCCTTGTATATATTGGATATGAGACCCTATCCCAGATTTAGGATTGATAAAGATGCTTTCCCAATCTGTTAGAGGCCTTTTTGTCTTCTTGGTAGTATATTTTTTTCTTATAGAAGCTTTGAAATTTTATGAGGTCCCATTTGGGGATTCTCGATTTTTTTCTTTTCTTCTTTTTTTTTTTGGATATTTTCTCCATTTACATTTCAAATGCTATCCCAAAAGTTCCCTATACCCACCCCCGCCCTGCTCTCCTACACGCTCACTCCCACTTCTTGACCCTGGCTTTCCCCTGTACTAGAGCATATAAAGTTTGCTAAACCAAGTGTCCTCTCTTCCCAATTATGGCCAACTAGGCCATATTCTGCTACATATACAGCTAGAGACAGGAGTTCTGGGGGTACTGATTAGTTCATATTGTTGTTCTACCTATAGGCTTGCAGACCCCTTCAGCTCTTGGGTATGTTCTCTAGTTCCTATATTGGGGGCCCTGTGTTCCATCCTATAGGTGACTGTGAGCATCCACTTCTGTATTTGCCAGGCACTGGCAAAGCCTCACAGGAGACAGTTATATCAGAGTCCTTTCAGCAAAATCTTGCTGGCATATGCAATAGTGTCTTCATTTTGTGGCTGATTATTGGATGGACCCCCAGGTGGGGCAGTCTCTGGATGGTCAATCCTTTCATCTTAGCTCTAAACGTTGTCTCTGCAATTCCTTCAATGGATACTTTACTCTCTATTCTAGGGAGGAATGAAATATCCATGAATTGTTCTTCCTTCTTTATTTTCTTCTGTTTCGGAAGTTGTATCTTGGTTATTCTAGGTTTCTGGGATAATATCCACTTACCAGTGAGTGCATGTAAAGTAACTTCTTTTGTGATTGGGTTGCCTCACTGAGGATGATATCCTCCAGATACATCCAGTTGCCCAAGAATTTCAAAAATTCATTGTTTTTAATAGCTGAGTAGTACTCAAATAACCCCATAAAAAAATGGGGCTCAGAACTGAACAAAGAATTGTCACCTGAGGAATACTGAATGGCAGAGAAGCCATTTCAGTTGTTTCATTTCAACAGTTGTGCCAGCACCAATTGTTGAAAATGCTGTCTTTCTTCCACTGGATGGTTTTAGCTCCCTTGTCGAAGATCAAGTGACCATAGGTGTGTGGGTTCATCTCTGGGTCTTCAATTCTATTCCATTGGTCTACTTGTCTGTCTCTATACCAGTACCATGCAGTTTTGTTCACAATTGCTCTGTAGTACATCTTTAGGTCTGGCATAGTGATTCCACCAGAGGTTCATTTATTTTTGAGAAGAGTTTTTGGTATCCTAGGTTTTTTGTTATTCCAGATGAATCTGCCGATTGCCCTTTCTAATTCGTTGAAGAATTGAGTTGGAATTTTGATGGGGATGGCATTGAATCTGTAGATTGCTTTTGGCAAGATAGCTATTTTTATTATATTGATCCTGCCAATCCATGAGCATGGGAGATCTTTCCATCTTCTGAGATCTTGTTTAATTTCTTTCTTCAGAGACTTGAAGTTCTTGTCATACAGATCTTTCACTTCCTTAGTTAGAGTCACGCCTAGGTATTTTATATTATTTGTGTCTATTGAGAAGGGTGTTGTTTCCCTAATTTCTTTCTCAGCCTGTTTGTCCTTTGTGTAGAGAAAGGCCATTGACTTGTTTGAGTTAATTTTATATCCAGCTACTTCACTGAAGCTGTTTATCAGGCTTAGGAGTTCTCTGGTGGAATTTTTAGGGTCACGTATATATACAATCATGTCATCTACAAAAAGTGATAATTTGACTTCTTCCTTTCCAATTTGTATCCCCTTGATCTCCTTTTGTTGTCTAATTGCTCTGGCTAGGACTTCAAGTACAATGTTAAATAGGTAGGAAGAGAGTGTGCAGCCTTGTCTAGTCCCTCATTTTAGTGGGATTGCTTCAAGCTTCTCACCATTTACTTTGATGCTGGCTACTGTTTTGCTGTAGATTGCTTTTATCATGTTTAGGTATGGGCCTTGAATTCCTGATCTTTCCAAGACTTTTATCATGAATGGGTGTTGGATTTTGTCAAATGCTTTCTCAGCATCTAACGAGATGATCATGTGGTTTTTGTCTTTGAGTTTGTTTATATACTGGATTACATTGATGGATTTCTGTATATTGAACCATCCCTGCATCCCTGGGATGAAACCTACTTGGTCAGGATGGATGATTGTTTTGATGTGTTTTTGGATTCGGTTAGCAAAAACTTTATTGAGGATGTTTGCATCAATATTCATAAGGGATATTGGTCTGAAGTTCTCTATCTTTGTGGGGTCTTTTTGTGGTTTAGGTATCAGAGTAATTGTGGCTTCATAGAATGAGTTGGGTAGAGTACCTTCTGTTTCTATTTTGTGGAATAGTTTGTGAAGAACTGGGATTAGATCTTCTTTGAAGGTCTGATAGAACTCTGCACTAAACCCACCTGGTCCTGGGCTTTTTTTTTTGGTTGGGAGACTATTAATGACTGCTTCTATTTCTTTGGGGGATATCGGGCTGTTTAGATCATTAACCTGATCTTGATTCAACCTTGGTACCTGGTATCTGTCTAGAAACTTCTCCATTTCATCCAGGTTCTCCAGTTTTGTTGAGTATTGCCTTTTGTAGAAGGATCTGATGGTGTTTTGGATTTCTCCGGGATCTGTTGTTATGTCTCCCTTTTCATTTCTGATTTTGTTAATTAGAATGCTTTCCCTGTGCCCTCTAGTGAGTCTGGCTAAGGGTTTGTTTATCTTGTTGATTTTCTCAAAGAACCAGCTCCTCTTTTGGTTGATTCTCTGCATAGTTCTTCTTGTTTCCACTTGGTTGATTTCACCCCTGAGTTTGATTATTTCCTGCTGTCTACTCTTCTTGGGTGAATTTGATTTCTTTTGTTCTAGAGCTTTTAGGTGTGTTGTCAAGCTGCTAATGTATGCACTCTCTATTTTCATTTTGGAGGCACTCAGAGCTATGAGTTTTCCTCTTAGAAATGCTTTCATTGTGTCCCATAAGTTTGGGTATGTTGTGGCTTCATTTTCATTGACTCTAAGAAGTCCTTAATTTTTTTCTTTATTCCTTCCTTGACCAAGGTATCATTGAGAAGAATGTTGTTCAGTTTCCATGTGAATGTTGGCTTTCTATTATTTATTTTGTTATTGAAGATCAACCTTAGTGCATGGTGATCTGATAGGATGCATGGGACAATTTCAATATTTTTGTATCTGTTGAGGCCTGTTTTGTGACCTAGTATGTTGTCAATTTTGGAGAAGGTACCATGAGGTGCTGAGAAGAAGGTATATCCTTTTGTTTTAGGATAAAATGTTCTGTAGATATCTGTCAGATCCATTTGTTTAATAACTTCTGTTAGTTTCACTGTGTCCCTGTTTAGTTTCTGTTTCCATGATCTGTCCATTGGTGAAAGTGGTGTGTTGAAGTCTCCCACTATTATTGTGTGAGGTGCAATGTGTGCTTTGAGATTTACTAAAGTTTCTTTAATGAATGTGGCTGCCCTTGTATTTGGAGCATAGATATTCAGAATTGATAGTTCCACTTGGAGGATTTTAACTATGATGAGAATGAAGTGCCCCTCCTTGTCTTTTTTGATGACTTTGGGTTGGAAGTCAATCGTATCAGATATTAGGATGGCTATCCCAGCTTGTTTCTTCATACCATTTGCTTGAAAATTGTTTTCCAGCCTTTCATTCTGAGGTAGTGTCTACCTTTTTCTCTGAGATGAGTTTCCGGTAAGCAGCAAAATGTTGGGTCTTGTTTGTGTAGCCAGTTTGTTAGTCTATGTCTTTTTATTGGGGAGTTGAGACCATTGATATTAAGAGATATTAAGGAAAAGTGATTGTTGCTTCCTGATAATTTTGTTGTTAAAGTTGGCATTCTGTTCTTGTGGCTGTCTTCTTTTAGGTTTGTTGAGGGATTACCTTCTTGTATTTTCTAGGGCGTTGTTCCTGTTCTTGTATTGGTTTTTATCTGTTTTATCCTTTGAAGGGCTGGATTCGTGGAGAGATAATGTGTGAATTTGGTTTTGTCGTGGAACACTTTGGTTTCTCCATCTATGGTAATTGAGAGTTTGGCTGGGTATAGTAGCCTGGGCTGGAATTTGTGTTCTCTTAGTGTCTGTATAACATCTGTCCAGGCTCTTCTGGCTTTCATAGTCTCTGGTGAAAAATCTGGTGTAATTCTGATAGGCTTGCCTTTATATGTTACTTGACCTTTTTCCCTTACTGCTTTTAATATTCTATCTTTCTTTAGTGCATTTGTTGTTCTGATTATTATGTGTCGGGAGGAATTTCTTTTCTGGTCCAGTCTATTTGGGGTTCTGTAGGCTTCTTGTATGTTCATGGGCATCTCTTTCTTTAGATTTGGGAAGTTTTCTTCAAAAATTTTGTTGAAGATATTTGCTGGTCCTTTGAATTGAAAATCTTCATTCTCATCCACTCCTATTATCCATAGGTTTGGTCTTCTTATTGTATCCTGGATTTCCTGGATATTTTGAGTTAGGATCTTTTTGCATTTTCCATTTTCTTTGATTGTTGTGCCAATGTTCTCTATGGAATCTTCTGCACCTTAGATTCTCTCTTCCACCTCTTGTATTCTGTTGCTGAGGCTTGAATCTATGGTTCCAGTTTTCTTTCCTAGGTTTTCTATCTCCAGTGTTGCCTCTCTTTGATTTTTCTTTATTGTGTCTACTTCCCTTTATAGGTCTAGTATGGTTTTGTTCATTTCCATCACCTGTTTGTATGTTTTTTCCTGTTTTTCTGTAAGGACTTCTACCTGTTTGATTTGTTTTCCTGTTTTTCTTTAAGGACTTGTAACTCTTTAGCAGTGTTCTCCTGTATTTCTTTAAGTGAGTTATTAAAGTCCTTCTTGATGTCCTCTACCATCATCATGAGATATGCTTTTAAATCTGGGTCTAGGTTTTCGGGTGTGTTGGGGTGCCCTGGATTGGGTGAAGTGGGAGTGCTGGGTTCTGATGATGGTGAGTGGTCTTGGTTCCTGTTAGTAAGATTCCTACGTTTACCTTTCAAGATCTGGTAATCTCTGGAGTTAGTTGTTATAGTTGACTCTGTTTAGAGATTGTTCTTCTGGTGATTCTGTTACCGTCTATCAGCAGACCTGGGAGACAGATTCTCTCCTCTGAGTTTCAGTGCTCAGAGCACTCTCTGCTGGCAAGCTCTCTTACAGGGAAGGTGCACAGATATCTTGTGTTTTGACCTCTCCTGGCCGAAGAAGAAGGCCCAAAACAGGACCTTTCTCAGAAGCTGTGTTGCTTTGGCAGGTCCCAGAAGCTGTCAGATTCTGTGGTGCAGACTCTCACCTGTGCAGACTAAATTCCTAAGTTCAGCAGAGGCCTGGAACCAAGGTGGCGCCCGCTGCTCCTGAGGCTGAGGCCTTCAGAGCCAGGCAGACACCTGTCCTCTGGTCCGGACGGTGGCCGGCTGTCTGTGGCCCGCAAAGAGTGCTGACTCAGTGGCTCTGTGCCTCTGCCTGTCCCAGAAGCTGTCTGGGTCTGTGGTGCACCCTCTCACCTGTTCAGACTAATTTTTTAAGTTCGGCGGAGTCCGGGAACCAAGGTGGCGACCACTGCTCCTGAGGCTGAGGCCTTCAGAGCCAGGCGGACACCTGTCCTCTGGTCCGGATGGTGGCTGGCTCCTTATTTTCTTTTTCAATGACCTGTCGATTGGTGAGAGTAGACTGGTGAAGTCTCCCACTATTATTGCGTGAAGTTCAATGTGTGTTTTGAGCTTTAGTAAAATTTCTTTTATGGATGTGGGTGCCCTTGCATTTGGGGTATATATGCTCAGAATTGAGACTTTGTTTTTTGGTGGATTTTTTCCTTTGATGGATATGAATTCTTCCTCACTTTTTTCTACTATTTGTGGCTGAAATATTATTTTTTGGATGTTAGGATGTCTATGATGTAGGCCTGTGTACTGTAAGCTTTCCCTGAAGATCTTTGGCCTAAACAGGTCTGAGGGTTCAGGAGAAGGGGAGAGAATGCTACCAGGAAGGAGGAATTGTCTCTTCTGTTTCCACTAATGCAGCTGTATCCACCACTGCCGTCGCTTTTGTTGCTCCAAGATGCTCTATGCTGAGTAATCCCTGGCTGAGCTGGTGGGAGGTTGACTAGCCTGGGAGAGGTGGCGGGGAGCTACTTGTGATATTTTGGGAGAGCAGGTCCTTTCCCTGGTGGTGGTCTTACAACTCTTATGACAGAGGCTCTCTGATAATGACAGAGTAATTCTCACTCCTTTATTTATTCTCAATAGGATTTTTATATACAGTCTTGTGGTGGTTCACAGTATGACAGTAGGTGTTTACTATTGGCTTGGTCTATGAGGACGGGGATATCTCATCTACATGTGGGAAGGATTGGGGTGCTGTATCTATATGACTGAAAGCCACAAACCTCTCTAAAGCAAGAGTGTGGCTACATGACAGTGTCCTGGTCCGGAAGCAGGCAAAGCTTCTACTGTCCCTTCAGGGTCCCCAGGGCTTTAAACCTTAGCTCAACCTTACCAGGCTTCCTCTCACTGCCCACAGCCACACTCTATTCCAGCTTGGTTATTGTGACTGTTTGCTTGCAAAACTTTTTTCCAGCCTTTTACTCTGAGGTTTGTTTGTCACTGAGGTTTATTGTTTATATGAAGCTAAGGGCTATATCCTGCTTATGTATCCAGTCTTTAGCCAGATCCTTTTTATTAGGCAATTGAGTTCATTGATGTTAAGAGATATTAAAGACAGATGATTATTAGTTCCTGATATTTTTGTTGTTGGAGATGGTATTCCGTGTTTATGATTCTCTTCTATTGGGTTTGTTGTGATATGTTTAGTTTCTTATGTTTTCTTGGGTGTAGTTACCCTCCTTGTATTGGAAATTTTGTTTCAGTATCCTCTGTAGGGCTGGATTAGTAAAAAGATGCTATTATTTAAATTTGGTATGGTTTTGGAATATTTTGCTGGGTATATTAGCTTGTGCTGGCATATATGTTCTCTAAGGGTCTGGATGATATCTGTCTAGGATCTTCTAGCTTTTAGAGTCTCTGTTGCAAAGTATGGTGCAATTCATACAGGTCTGCCTTTATATGTTACTTGGCCTTCCCCCCTTACAGCTTTTAACAGTTTCTGTGCATTTAGTGTTTTGATTATTTTGTGATGAAAGGATTTTCTTTTCTGGTCCAATTAATTTGGTGTTCTGTAGGCTTCTTGTACATTTATGACCATCTCTTCTTTTAGGTTAGGGAAGTTTTCTTCTATGATTTTGTTGAAGATGTTTTCTGGCCCTTTGAGCTCGGATTCTTCACCCTCTTCTATTCCTATTATTTTTAGGTTTGGTCTTTTCATTGTTTCATGTATTTCCTGGACATTTTGGAGTTGGAACTTTTTTTTTCATTTTTTTATTAGCTATTTACTTCACTTACATTTCAAATGTCATCCCAAAGTCCCCTATACAATCTCCCCACCCTGCTCCCCTACCCTCCTACTCCAAATTCTAGGCCCTTGTGTTCCCCTGTACTGGGACATATAAAGTTTGCAAGACCAAGGGGCCTCTCTTCCCATTGATGGCTGACTAGTCCATCTTCTGCTGCATGTGCAGCTAGAGACAAGAGCTCCGGGATACTGGTTAGCTCATATTGTTGTTCTACCCATAGGGTTGCAGACACCTTCAGCTCCTTAGGTACATTCTCTAGCTCCTCCATTGGGTTTGAAGCTTTTTAAACTTTGTATTTTCTATGCCTAGGATTCTCTATTCTATCTCTCATATTCTGTTGGTAATATTTGCATCTGTAACTCCTGATATCTTGTCTAAGTTGTCCATCTCCTGGGTTTCCACATTTTGTTGTTTCCATATTGTTTCTATTTCAAATTATAGTTCTAAGACTGTTTTATTCAACTCCTTTACCTGCTCTCTCATATTTTCCAGTATTTCTTTAAGGGATTTGTTTGTTTCTACCTATTTGCCTTTGTTTTCCTGTTTCTTTAAAGGGAGTTTGTTATATCTTCCTTAAAGGCGTCTGTCATCTTCAAAAATGGGAAGTGAGGCCACTATATTGCTTTTCAGTCATGTTAGAGTATCCAGGGATTGCTCTGGTGGAAGAACTGGGTTCTGATTGTGCCAAATTGCATTGGGTTTGCCACATATGATCTTCTGCTTGACTCTGGCCATCTGGTTCACTGGTGTTAACTGGCCCGGGAGTCTCTGATTGTAACTGGTCTCCTTGGAGGCAGAGAGCTCTGTAATCTGAGTTAGGGCTGATCTCCTTGGAGACAGGCAGTGTTGACTCTGATTAGAGTGGGCCTCCAGTGCCTCTGGTTAGGTTAGACCTTCTGTGTCTCTGGTTACTTCAGAAATCCTGTGCCCCTTTTACTTAAGATGTCCTGTGCCCTTGGTTACTATGGAGCTCCTGGGATGTTTCCAGGCTGTAGTATTTGTGCAGGTATTGGGCCACTGATCTGACCCTGGTGAGCAAAAGGTGCCGAAGGAAAGTGGAGCTTGGGGGTTGAGGTAGAAGTGGGGGGTAAGTCCCCTGTCAGCTGGGCTGTGTACATGTTCCAGCCTGTGTGGAAATTTGAGTAAGAGAGTCCCCTGTTTCTTTCCTTACTTTGGAACTTCTGGGAGGTAACTAGGCTGTTACATTTGGGCAGGTATTGGGCCACTGATCTAGCCTACTTCTTCTTGATGGATCATGTTTTTGATGTGTTCCAAGATTCAGTTTGTGAGTACTTTATTAAGTTTTCTTGCATCAATGTTCATAAAATAAATTGTCCTTAAATTCCTTTTCCTTTTAGTCTTTGTGTGGTTTAGAAATCAGGGTGGCTATGGCTTCATAGAATAAGTTTGGCAATAGACCCTCGGTTTCTATTTTGTGAAATAGTTTGAGGAGTGTTAGAATTAGCTCTTTTTTGAATGTCATATAGAATTGTGCACTAAAACCATATGGACCTGGGCTTTTTGGTTGAGAGACTTTTGATGACTGCTTCTAATTGTTTAAGGGTTATAGGGCTGTTTATATAGTTTAGCTGATCTTGATTTAACTTTGATATATGATATCTGTCTAGACAATCATCTGTTTCATTAAGGTTTTCCCTTTTGGTTGAATACAGGTTATTCAAGCAAGACCTAATGATTCTTTGAATTTGTTCAGTGTCTTTTGTTAGATCTCCATTTGCATTTCTGATTTTGTTTATTCAGGTATTGTCTCTCTACCTTTTGGTTAGTTTGGATAAAGATTTGGATAACTTGCTAATTTTCTCAAAGAACCAGCTCTTGGTTTTGTTGATTCTTTGTACTGTTTTATTTGTTTCTAACAGATTGATTTCAGCCCTGATTTTTATTATTTCCTACCCTCTACTTCTGTTATGTGTCCTTGCTTCTTATTTTTTTTCCTACAGCTTTCAGGTGTACTTTTAAATTCCTGGTATGGGAACTTTCTAATTTCTTTATGGAGGCTCATAATATTTTGAACTTTCCTCTTAGCACTGCTTCCATTGGGTCCCATAAATTTGGGTATGTTGTGCCTTCATTTTCATTGAATTCCAGAAATTCTTTGTTTTCTATTTCTTCCCTGACTCAGAGATCATTGTGTTCTGGATAGCCGTGGTAATCTATTTTGATTCTAATTTTGCTGTCCTGGGGGTGTTGCAGATGAGGAGTGAATCATTTATCATAGGTGACTTCTTGTGTCCCTTCTCCCCATTTTAACTGGTAAAATAAAGGGTAGAGCAGGTGACTGGGCAGTAGAAGGGAAGGTGGAGCTGCAAATTTGGGAAAAGAAGGGAGAGAGGAAGGGAGAGACGACTATGGAGGAGGAGGGAGAGGAGTAGGTGCAAAGACAATAGTGCAGAACAATGTGGCCTGGAAAAATCAAAAGTTATAAGGAATCTCATAAATGGGGAATTTAGTGATGCAGTGATAGATCTGCCCAATCTAGGAATGTAGCTTGTATTCCTATTAATTGAGTTGTGATTTCTTTGCCCTAGCTTTTCTGGGCTGGAGATTTACTAGACATCATTGAGTAGACAGTTGTTCAATTTCCATGAGTGTGTAAATTTTCTCATTGTTTCCGTTGTTGTTGAAGTCCACTTTAATCCATGTGGTCTCATAAGATACAAGGTTTTATTTTAATTTTCTTATATCTGTTGAGGCTTCCTTTGTGACTGACTATATGGTCAATATTGGACGAAGATCCAGGATGTGCTGAGAATAAGGTATATTCTTTTGTGTTTGGGTGAAATATTCTATAGTTGTCTGTCATGTCCTTTTGAATCATTATATCTGTTAGTTTTATTATTTCTCTGTTTAGTCTTTATCTGAATGACCTGTCAATTGGTATGAGTGGAGTGTTGAAGTTTCCCAGTAATAATGTGTGGGTATCTATGTATGATTTAAGTTTTAGCAATATTTCCTTTACAAATGTGGGTACCCTTATTTGGGGGGCATAGATGTTCAGAATTGACATATCATTTTGATCCATTTTTGTTCTTTGATGAATATGAAGTATCCTTCCCTGTCTCTTTTGCTTTTCCTTGTGCCTTTTGGTTCATCTTGTTGATAGTCTATTTAATTAGATGCTAAAGTAGCTATATCAGCTTGCTCCTTGGGTCCATTTGTTTGGAAAAAATTAAGCCATTTTCTCTGAGGTAATGTCTATTTTTATGGCTGAGATGTGTTTCTTGTTTGCAGCACAATGATGGATCCTGTTTTCACATTTATATGTTACCTGACCTTTTGCTCTTGCTGCTTTTAATATTCTTTCTTTGTTCTGTAGATTTTGTGTTTTGATTATTATTGTCTGTGAGGGCTTTTTTTTTTTCCCCGTCCCATCTAATGGCATTCTATAAGGTGTTATATTTATATGTATCTCTTTCTTTAGGTTGGGAAAGTTTTCTTCTATAATTCTGTTGAGAATATGTTTTTGGACCTTAGAGCTGGGATTCTTCACCTCTTCCATTCCTATTATTCTTATTAATGTTTCTGGATCTGTGGTCTGTATGGTTCAGGAACATCAGGTTTGCTGGAGTTGGGTGGAGACATGTCGGGAGAATGTAGTTCTCCCTTAGATAAGAGGCTGCTCAGGGCAGCTTGGTTTGGCCCAGAGGGCTCTGATAGCAATGAAAATGGGTCAGGGAAGGGAAGCTTTCAGGAATGGTTCAGGAGTCTGATGAAGGGGGGGGAGAGGTGGTGGGAGAGTAGGAGTCTCTCTCAGATAGCAGGCTGTTCAAGGCAGCTTGGCTTGGCCCATGGGGTTCAGCAAGCAGAGAAGCTGGGTGGAAAAAGTGATGCTATCCTCTATCATCCACGAGTCTGATGAAGGTAGAGGAGAGGTGGTAGGAGAATAGAGGTCCCTCAGGAATCGCAGGCTGCTCCAGGCAGCTTGGACTGGTTGAGAGGGCTCCCCAATTTGACTTTTGATAAGTTCATACCCAATAACATGGCTGCTCTGGCAAGAGATCATAGCTAAAATTTTTCTGGGTCTATATAATCTGGCTGGAAAGTAGATATTCTAGATTACTGTATGATCTGTCTAGAATATTGTCAGGCCCTTACACCTTTAATAGCAAACAATGTAGGTAAGTTTAATTTGTAGAAGGAAACCATTATGTTTGCAAGTGACATTTGATTGAGAGAATGTGGGGAGCGGGTGTGGCGGCAGTCCCAAAGGCGCCAGGGACTGCAGCTAAGTCATATGACTTGCACCTGACTTTCTCATATAAGACACAAACATCTTGAGTGCTGCGCAGGTGTACCAGGATACAGGTGAATCCAATTTGGTGGAGATTTGCCCCTGCTGACCTGATTAGCTGAAGCCTCGTGACTGGCGAGGGGGCGTGGCCTGCGGTGCGTGGATGAGAGAGAGTATAAAAGGAGTGAGAGGCCCAGGGTTTGGGGAGATATAAACAAGAAGAATCAGGACTGAATAAACTGCTGTTAGAAGGACTGGTGGTCGCATCGTTCTTGCTGGTCGAGAGCGGGCGCTACAAGAGAAGACTAACAAATTAGAGCAAGGTTTGTCAGAATGACTCAGACAGAAGATACACCCATCTCAGGAGAACAGCACAGGAATGATGTAGCTGCCAGCATCCATGGAGAAGTGGGTACCTGGAAGGAGAGCTGGGGATGGATGGGATGAGAGACAAATGAGACCAAGACAAAGTTTTGATCAAGGCCCAATGCTTAATTCATAAGTCTTAATTTAAAGGGGGGAACCCATCCCTCACTTTGCCAGAATATCCTCAGGAAAACAACCTCAGCTGATCAGCAGGTAGTGTTTTCTTGCAGGAAGCTGCATATGTGGCAAGACTATAGATATCACCTAGGTTGGAAGACTCCACCCTATATGGGCTAGGCAACTGTGGCAAAACAAGGTCTGATTTAGCCTGCTCAAGGTTGCTGGAAGGGCACAGAAAGAAAGGTAACTTAAGAACATCACAGGGAGAGAGAACAAGCTAGAGCTAGACATAGTTGGTGGTGGTGGTGGTGGTGTTCGTCGTCTTGTTATGTGTGCCTGTGAGGCAATTTTCCCAGGACATTTTTACAGAGACAGTTTGCAGAGAGAACAAGCTAGACACAGAGGATGACAGGATGAGCCAGAGAATGAGAATTAGCCAGAAGATTAGAACAGACTGCCACCACTGTATGATGCCAAGCAGAGCAACTTATTGAGGAGCTGAGCGAAGTTGAATGAAAACCTTCAGCTTGGAAGATTATACTGTGTGGAGGCTAGAAGCTTCCAAGCCTTGAACAAGAGATAATTATAAAAGAGAAACTGTCTGCCCAAACTGTGCATCTGAAGAGCTTGGGAACGGCTCTCATCTCAGTCCGCTATCTGTGGAAATAAAGCAACATTTAAAGTTCATATCATGTAACGGCTTTGGAATAGGCCTCACATTCTAAAAAAGGATAAAATCACCCTGGTATATGGAAAGGTCATTTCAACCTTGGAAAGATTTCTCTTGGCCATGCCTCCAGTTGCCCTACTTCACCCTGCCCTGCAAGCCTAGACCCTGGTGGGAAGTGCATTAGTAGGTAGCTATATGGCTAGACCCAGGCATGCCTGTGTAATTTTACATGCTCAACCCTACGGATTATCACTCAGTTCACTTGTTTTACCTCTGTCCCATAAACACTGTGAGTGGTCTCTGCCATGCAGTGTTTTGGACACTGCAAGGACCAGAGGCAGCAAATGAACAGATCTTATCCTCATGGAGTTCTCAGCCTAGTGTGGGAAATGAGCCATATAGCCATGTAGCTATTAAGTCAGTATGAAATATTTTCATATTGGTAAGTGATAAGAGGGAGCATGACAAGGCCTAGCTTCAAGGAAATGAAATTCCAGGGTGAGCATTCTTTTCAGAGAGTCAGAATAGCCAGGAAAGTTATCAAGGAACCTTTGGGTGTGGAATGAAAACATTCAGGTAGAGTGTGGCCTCCAGCAGCAGTCAAGAGAAATATGCATTCCAGCTAAAGTGATGACAGTTGCTGAGGCTCAGTTGTCAGAGAAGACCTTGCATGCATGAGGAGAAGCAGCTGGGATAGAGGCGTGGCTGGAACTGATGGAGGGAGGCAGAGAACTGTGAGGTGATTTTCTAGAAATCATAGTGGAGTCAGAAAGCTCAAAGCTCTGCAGGTTACAAACTCTACAGGTGAATTTTGCCTTTACCTTGAGTGAGAGAAAGAGATATTTTTGGCATTTATGCAGTTAAGCTTATTATATTTAAATAGGATCACATTAGAAACACTTAACTTGTTTAACAACTGTTTTATTATTAGGCTAATATAATTATTAATGAAATATATAATTACATCTTAGACAGATGTTTTGCTATTGATTGGGGTTAAAATTAATTGTATTTCTTGTGTGTCTCCCAAGTATGTCATGCAATTTGCTATTATTTACTGTGTGCACTCTAATGGAATTTTTCTCAGTTTTCTGGATCTTTTAATGATTTTCTTCAGATAGACTCCAAAGGAAAACTGTAGATCACAGTTTCAGGTTTTACTTTCCAGATTTCGTTATCTGATGGTGATGAAATGCCCAATGGATAATAAGAAAGTGATCGAAAACGACAATAAGTCTTTTGTTTTAGGCTTTAGCTGCTTTAAAACTCTCTAGGGAATTTATGTTAGAATTGCGGAGAGTTAAGAAATGGGTTTTTGGTAATGCACCAGTGGGTAGTGAATCTAAGGTTTGTCACATATAAAATACATTTCACTGTTCAAATTGCCTTATGTACAATATAAGGCTTATACTTGAATTCTATCTGAGTAAATTAGAGATCCATATATACAGGAAATGTTCAACGTGTGTGTGCAATGCATGACACTATTCCCTACATTCCAAGCTAAACTGATAAAAATGGAAAGGTCTATTTAGACTAACATTTATTGTTAAGCACACAGTCAATAAATCTTACTTTGTGGATGTATTGGGATTAAACAGATATGTTCAGAGTTTTCTTTTTCTTGGCATTACTGGAGGCAGATACAAGACATGCATCAATAACTTAGGTTTTTCTATTGCTCTGAAGAGACATCATTATTATGCTCTCAATGCTAAGTCTCATAAAAGAAAGCAATTAATAGGGGCTGGCTTACCGGTTCAGAGGGTTAGTCCATTCTCATCATGGTGGGAAGCATGCTGGAACACAGGCACAGGTGCTGGAGAAGTAGTGAGAGTTCTACATCCAGATTGGCAGGCAGCAGGAAGAATGAATGACACTGGTCCTAGCTGGAGCATTTGAAACTTCAAAGCCAGTGACACACCTACTCCAACAAGGCCACACCTCCTAATTATGCCTTTCTCTGTGAGACTATAAGGGCCATTTTCATTCAAACTACCCCAGCCAGTGCAAAGAATTCTTTTCTTTCTAACAACCGGCAACCATACATCTCTTAATATCTTCTATTGCCTTAGAGAAGCAGGGCTATCTCTGGAACGCTATTACTCTTATGACGTTCATCTCTGATTGAATTGCAACATAGTTCAACATGAAGCCATAGTTGCGTTTCAAAGGAAAATAGAATGCATTTTAATTGTTTATAACTATGTGAGATACAGACACACTAATCATAAAAGATGGAGGTCAAATATCTCTTTTATAGTTGTCAAAACACAAATTGGACTACCTGCCTTCTGTACCTTCTTCCACATGCAGAGGATAACTGTAAACCACCTTGGGAAAAAAACTTAAAGGTTTATTGCATGCCCAACTCTTCTCAACCTTGATAATGGAGAAAAATATTGACAGATATGATTTATTGAAATATGAATTTTATTGGACAATGGCGATACATAATTTGTGGCTAGAGAAAATATGATTTCACTTGGCACAGCTTGTAAATTGAATACCATATCAAAGCCCAATTTTAAATGGATTATAGTTTATGGAGTAAATACTTAAAGTACTGTTTAACTCTGTAGACTATTGAGGTCAACTGTGAACTCCCCACTTATCTCATCTCAGAAAGCAAAAACATATATTGAAAGATGTTGGACCCTCATCAAATGGGGCCATAACAATTCTGACTTCCTGATAATCTTCCTGTCTCCATTGCAAAGAAAGTTTCACCATAAGAGAAGATAAATAAACTAGCTTGTTTAAAGGGAACTTTTAAAAAGTGAGTATATGAGGCTGGAAGTTGTGGAGCAGCCTTTAATCTCAGTACTAAGGAGGCAGATGAAAGAATATCTCTGAGTTCAAGCACAGCCTAATCTACAGAGAGTAACAGGCCAGAACTGGCTATTTAGTGAGACCTTGTCTCAAGAAAATAATAATTATGAGTATAGGAATACTGTTTCTTTAACTAAAAAAGAAAAATTCAAAATTTTAAAAAACATTAGGTAGAATATGTCAGACCTCCTTTCTTTCTTTTTATTGGATATTTTATTTATTTACATTTCAAATGTTATCTCCTTTCACGGTTTCCCCCTGGAAACCCCCTATTCCATCCTCCCTCTCCCTGCTTCTATGAGGGTGCTTCCCCACCCATCCACCCACCCACCCACTCCCACCTCCCCACCCTGGAATTGCCCTATACTAAGGCATTGTCAAGCCTTACCAGGACCAAGGGCCACTCCTCCCACTGATGTCCAGCAAGGCCATCCACTGCCACATATGTGGCTGGGGCCGTGGGTCCCTCCATGTGTACTCTTTGGTTGGTGATCCAGTCCCCAGGGAGCTCCAGGTGGTCTGTCCTGTTGAACTGTTGCGCCACCCCCCCATGGGCCTGCAAAACCCCTCAGCTTCTTCAGTCCCTTCTCCAACTCCTCCATCCGGGACCTGCGGTCAGTCCAATGGGTGGCTGTGAGCATCTGCCTCTGTATTTGTCAGCCTTTGGCAGACACTCTCAGGAGACAGCCATATCAGGCTCCTGTCAACAAGCACTTCTGATCATCTTCAATAGTGTCCAGGTTTGGTGACTGTATATGGGATGGATCCCCAGGTGGGGCAGTCTCTGCTCCACACTTTGTCTCTATATTTCCTCCTGTGAGTATTAGTAAGGGTTTTATTGATATAAACAGACAACATGACCAAGGCAAGTCTTATTTGGAAAATATTTAATTGGGGCTTGTTTACGAGATCATAAGTTCAGTCCACTATCATCAGAGTAGAAGCATGGCAGCTTCCGGGCAAGCAAGGTGCAGGAGAAGCTGAGAGGTCTACATCTTCTTCTGAAGGCTGGCAGGCAGGTAAGACTGGTCTCTGGGCAGATAGGATGAGGGTCTGAAAGTCCGCACAAACAGTGACACACTTCCTCCATCTAGGCCACACCTCCAAATATTGCCAGTCCTTGAGTCAAGAATATTCAAATACCCATATTCCACTCCCTGGACTCTATAGACTTGTTCAACCATATGAGTCTGTGGGGGCCATACCTAGACATAGGATAATAAAAAATACATTTAGTCTGACTTCCAAAGTCCCCATGGTCTATAGCAGTTTCAACAATGTTAAAAGTTCAATGTATCTTCTGATATTTATCCGGTCACTTAACTATAAACCCCAAAGCATGACACAAAACAGCTGGACAAATTCCAAACCCTGCATCTCCATCTCTGATGTCAAAGCAGCCTTCAGATCTCCACCCCTTTTCATCTTTGTTGACTACAACAATGTTCTTTCTCATAGGCTGGATCCACTCCCTGCTAGCTGCTGTCCTCAGCAGATATCTATTCTACAGCTCTGAAATCTCAAATATCTTAGGGTCTCCAAGGCAACTTCGGTGTTACAGCTTCTTCTTCTAATGTCTGGGATTCACACATGGTCTTGTGGGCTGGTGTCACTTCTCCAGCTCTGTCCTCTGTAGCAATCTAAGCTCAAATTGATGCATTCCACTGCCACTGCTGTTCTTGGTGATCATCCCATGGTACTAGCATCACCAATACACTGGGGCCTTCCACTGAAACTAGGCTTCACCAATAGCCTCTCATAGGCTCTCTTCATGGTGCCAAGCCTCATCATGACCCCTTCAGTTCTGGGCTGTCATCTTCAATTGAAGCTGTGTTTTCCCCAATGTCCTTCCCTAGCCTCTCACAGTGCCAAGCCTCAGGTGTTCTTCATGACCCCTTCATGCCTTCAAAACCAGTAGTACTACCTGTGTGAATCTTACACATTATTAAGTACAGTTGCAGTACAAAGTATAACCTTGGCTATCTCTGGAACACAGCTTCTTTGTGATCTCAGAAAACACTTCCCAGAAGATTTCATGTCAATGATGGTAGTCTCTCCTTAATCTCCACTAATTTCTTAGCTCTAGCTAACCAGCATCAATTGTCCCAGTTGTCTCCTTCTCTTGACTATAAATCCACAGACAAATGGGTGAATCTGCTTAGTTCTGATGTTTGCTGGGGCTGGAATATGGCTCCCTTGTTCTGTTATATTATCACCAGCTTTCTTTTTTAAATGAATTTATTCTCTGCCTAAGTTTGGTTATCCTGGAACTTGCTCTCTAGATTGACTTTGAGCTCAAAGTTCTGCATGCCTGTCTCCTAAACTCTTGGATTAAAGGTGTGATCCACCATGCCTGGATTTAAGTTTTTCTTTACTTGGTACTTGCTCTTTACCAGGATGGCCTTGAATTTAGAGATAATCTTGCTATTGCTTCCTGGGATTAAAAGTGTGGTATTACCCTGCCTGGACATAAATTTAGCTGGGTGGTATCTTGCCCCAAGGTCAGCACTCCCTTACCTCAATTTAATATCTTTGAACAAAGGATTCAGTTTAATTTCACTTCCTGGTGCCCCTTTAATACTTGAACCATATATTTTATTCTTTTTCCTTTGTGAGCTTGCTATACTTGTTCAAAATGCTCATCATGAGACTTAGAGAAAAAAAAAAACTCTCTGCTAGGATTTTGTGAGATTTCATTTGTCAATGTAATTAATAAAAATCTATTTACCTTAGCCTCAGTTCATAAAAGGGCAAAATGCAGCCTCATTCTTCACAAAAATACCACAAAAACAGTCTCTAGGCTGCATACTGAAATTCTTCTTCGATGAATCCTTTTGAGCCAGATCTGCATAGTTCAAAACACTCTCAGCAACAAAGTCTTCCATATTCCTACTAGTATGTCCCATTAAGCCCCCACTTAAAGCATTCCATTACTTTCCAAATCCAAAGCCTCAAAATCCACATTCTTCTAAACAAAGCATGATGAGACCTATCACAGCAATACCAGTACCTGGTACCAACTTCTCTATTCGTCAAGGTTCTCTAGAGTTAAAGAACTTATGGAATGTGTCTATATATTAACAGAATTTATTGTGATGACTTAGTCTGTAGTCCAACTAACCCAACACTGGACTGCTGTGGATGGGAAGTCCAAGAATCTAGTAGTTGCTCAGTCTCATGAGGCTAGTTGTTTCAGCTGGTCTTCTGTGGAAGAAGGTCCCAACAGATGTGCTGGCAAGTAAGTGAAAGCAGAGAGTGAATCTTCCTTCTTCCAATGTCCTTATGTAGGTGTCCCACTAAAGGTGTGGCCCAAATTAATGTAGGGGGTGGTCTTGTTCTTTTCCATCCTTATTTTCCATATAAAGTGAGTAGACTAAACTAACAAAGAGAAATATTCTTTTGTTTAGAAGTTTCTACCTTCGGTTGTGTAAATTTTCCTGAAAATATATGAACAAGTATATGTTTACTCCAAGTAGGATGTTGAGTGAAACAAAGCCAACATCATTGCACCTGATTTTAGCTTAGTGAACCAATGAGTTTTTTGAGGTCACTGAAAGGAGCACAGATGATTCAATGTCAGCTCCATTACCAGAAAGCCTTACTCAGTGTTGATAATGATTAATGAAAACTACATCCCTAGAGCTCTCTGACCAACTTGCAGGAATCCCCACTGAAGGAAACCCCTCACTTCTGCCTGCAATTGTTCACTACTTGTAGAACATTGGGGATGGCCATGTGACTTTTGTGAATTCCCAGAGTTTCATTAGTCTTAAATTGTGATAGTCCTTGAGTTTTATAAACCCTCTTCCTCCTTCTAGGATGGAATACTTTAATCTGAAAGAATATCTAACAAAACCTTCTAATGAGATCTTCAGAATGCCCCTGGGCACAGTATTCAGAGTTCATGATTCCTCAAGAAACAAATAAACCCCGTATCTGGTACCAACTTCTGTCTTAGGGTTTTAATGATGTGAACACTATGACCAAGGCACCTTTTATAAGGACAACATTTAATTTGGGCTGGTTTAGAGGTTCAGAAGTTCAGTCTACTATCATCTAGGCAGGAGCATGGCAGCATCCAGGCAGGCATGGTACAGGAGGAGCTGACAATTCTACATCTTCATCTGAAGGTCAGGAGTAGAAGGCTGACTCCAATTTGATTAGGAGAAAGGTCTTAAAGCCCATGCCCACAGTGATACACTTCCTCCAATAAGGCCATACCCACAAATAGTGCTGCTCCCTGGGCCAAGCATATTCAAACTGCTATACACCTTATTAAACTGTTTTTGAAACTAAGATCTTCTCATTTTAATTCTCTACATGTATTAACAAATGATCTCATTACAGCGATAAAATAACTTGAGAAAAGAACCTTAGGGAAGGAATAGGGTCACAGCTTAGCCTCACATTTCAAAGTTATCATTTACCACAGAGGAAAAACATGGGATCAGAAGTTTAAGGTAGATGGTCACATTTTGACATTTTTGTCCACAATCTGGAAGAAGAAAGCTATGCTTATGCTCAGTTCCTCTAGTAGTTTGAAATGAGAACGGAACCCATAGGCTTATATATTTGGATACTTGGTTCCCTGTTGTTGGAACTGCTTAGGAAGGATTAGGAAGTGGTCTTATTGAAGGAAGTATATCACTGGAAGTGAGCAATGAAGTTTCAAAAGGTTATTTTATTATTGCAAGTTATTTTTCTTTACCTCCTTCATTTGGTTTGAGATGTGAGCTCTCAGCTCTTCTTGCTGCCATGCCCTTGTTCCAGTATCATGGACTTTAACCCTCTGAAACTATAATTCAAATTAAATGCTTTCTTCTGTAAGTTGCTTCAGGTATGGTGTTTACCACAGCAATAGAAAAGCAAGTCACACAGTTTTCTTTGTCCTCTTTATGTTGTCAAGGACCACAGTCCACTGAATGATGCTACCCACCTTTAGGATGGGTCTTTCTGCCCCAAGTTACATAAATTAGAATCTACCTCACAGACATCCCTAAAGGGTTGTTTACATGGTGCTTGTAAATATCTAGTTGATAATCAAGATTAACTATATGCTCTATAACAATACGATGTAAAAATGTAAAGCAGATGATGTTACTTTCCTGTGTAAATACTCCAAAGAATTTGTATAACAGATGATATAAAAATTTTTATGATAGTCTATCTCTAAAACTGGTAGATCATTTGTTCTTAATTAGAATGGCACTGTTTCTAGGAATGAAAACAGATCCTTTTTGTGGAAAGTGGAAAAGCAAAAGAGCAAATCTTGCTTTGTGGCCAAAAGTTTATCTGTATTTGATAAAACCTTATTTCTTATGATTGAATTTCTTTTATGTTTTGCTTTCTTGGATATTATATGATCAACGTTTGCCAGTGAGTTCATGAATTAAATAGATGCAGCAAAAGTCCTACCAAATAATGGCAAATGGCTGAATGTACCTTTGTAACTGGGCAAAACAGTGTTAAGATGTAAGGTTCCTTTATCTTATAGTCTTGCTGAGACCAATCCAGGTTTAAGTAGAATCTGATCTCACATTCTGAACACTTGGGGCTATACCCAGGTCCCTAACAGGCTAGACTAAACACATTTAATTAGCTATACACGGTGTCTGAGTGGTCATCTCTGATGAGCTCTTCATACCATCTGGAGTATTTACAATTCAGTGATCATTCATGAAGTCATGCATTAAGAAGTAACTTATGTATGTCTACTGGCTGCCCTCACCTTTTCTCATGCATTATCTTTAATATATTTGTGCCTTATGCTTTTTACATTTTAACCAAGCAGAAGCTGTATAACTTGTCACTATTTATAAGTTATAAAGAGAAAATGTATTGACGTTATATGAGTATCTAGCATTGCATTTTCTTACATTAAGCAAAATTTAAATGTTATACTTACTTAAATAATATCTAGGAAGTTAAATTTCTCCCTAAATATATTTCATTTATGTATTAAATTATCAAATAATGAATTTTAAACAATTTATATAATAATAAATTGCTAATTTTCTATTGTATACTTTTATAAATTGATAATTTATGCATACAATTTTCTGTTATAATTTACATAGATAAATAAATTGCAGTAAAGCTGTATGTCAGGTATACTTGTTGGATGACAACTCTTTAATTTTTAACTTTCAGTTTTCACTCATTTTTAGTCATAGATAAAATTTACTATTTTATAAATTAACAAACACATATACAGATACAATGTATTAAAATGATACAGAACATGTTAATGGCATTACATTTTCACAAAGAAACAATTGGGAAACATATTATAAGAGCTTCTTACTTTGAGGGTTGTTTTTCTTCTTTTTGAGAGTGTACCATTATGTAGTCATGACCCTCCTGCCCTAGTCTCTCCAGAGCTAGGATTTTAATTATGTACCACTATGCAAGGTTTAAAGTACTGCTCTGGGTTATTACTTTTTTTTTGAGTGTTTATGACAGCCACACTAATATTGCCTGTACATTCTCAAAGGTAACAAGTTTGTTTTGAATTTGAAAACTTTTGCAGTAAAAGTATTTCTTACTTATAGTGCTTTTCACAACCTTTCCAAGTTGATGTCTTTCCTGTCTTGACTTAAACATCACTTGCTCAAAGTTTTTTTGTTTGTGTTTTTGAGACAGGGTTTCTCAGTGTAGCTCTAGCTGTCCTGGAACTAACTCTGTAGACCAGGCTGTCCTGGAACTCAGAAGTCCACCTACCTCTGCCTCCCAAGTGCTGGGATTATAAGTGTGTGCCACCACTGCAATGCTTTTTTTTTAAACCCATGATCCTGTTGTTCTATTTTTCACTGTAGGACATCATGTGAATTATTTTTAATAGAATGTGGTGTGTGTGTGTATGTGTGTGTGTGTGTGTGTGTGTGTGTATGTATGTGTGCGTGTATTTAAATGTGTATAGCACATGAGTATACAAGCACATGGCCTGAAGTCATTAAGATGTTTCCTTCAATTTCCAGATAGAATCTCTCAATGAATCTCGAGTTCACAAATTTGTTCAGAAAACTCTAGTGGTTCTCATGTCTCCACCTCCCCAGTACTGTGACTACAGATGCAAGTTGCAATGCCCAGACTTTTCTTTGGATGCTGGGGACTCAGTATCACGTTATTACATTGTCCTGTAACTACTTTACTGGCTGAACCATCTCTATAGTCCCAGCTCATTTGTCAGTTTTACTCAAAGAAAAAATCATCTTGAGCACAACAACATTGTGTCTCATTCAGTTACATCCTAGTACCTTAAAAAGGACCTAGAACTCTGCTTCTCAAGTTGTGGGTTATAACTCTTTTGACAGTCATATATCAGATACCCTGCATATCATATATTTACATTATAATTCATAATAGAAACAAATTACAGTTTTGAAGTAGCAACAAAAGTAAATTTATGGTTGAGGTCACTATAGCAAAAGAAGTTGCAGTGTTAGAAAGGTTGATAACTACTGACCATAACATAGCCAGTAATTTGTTGAATCAATGAATAATTACATGAAATTACTATATTAAAAAATTAACTTTAGTTTTTGCCTTAGCTTACCTCAAAGATAGGCTGCAATCTGTAAACTAAACAACCCTTTCCTCATCCAAGCTGCTTTTGGTCAGTGTTTTATCACAGGAGCAAAAAGGAAATTATTAAAACAATCTGTATCCATCAGGGAAATGCAAATAAAAACATTTGTAATTTTTCTAGCTGTAGTGGTTTAAATAAGAATGTCCCTCACAGGCTCATACATTTGAAAGCTTAGTCATCAGGGAGTAGAATCTTTGGTAGGGTTATGAGATATGGCCTTTTTGGAGTAGTGTTGGACGCCCAACATGCCTGCAAGTAAGACGCCACAACAGGGTCCTTCTGGACACGTTTATTGGGAGAGCTTGATTGCAGAGGCGAAAAGACCCCGAACCCAGAACTGGTGCTGCTTATATAGGCCTAGGAGAGGCGTGTCTCACACCCAGATTGGTTATGCTTACTATCTCATTTGCATGTCTCACATCTGATTGGTTAACATACCTCATTTGCATGTCTCTAATCTGATTGGTTAATTCTCAAAACCTCATCTTGGCAAAAAACTTTACTGCATATTTACACATTGGGTGTCTACCCAAACTTATGCGTGGTAGCCAGGAGTAGCCAGCACCACCCTGCAATGGCACATGTGGCTTCCCACAGAGTAGGTGTGGCCTTGATGGAGGAAGTATGTCATGGGGGTGGCTTTAGGTTTCAAAAGCCCATGGTAGGCCCAGTTTTCCATTTCTGCATGTGAATCAGGATGTAGTCACAGCTACTGCTCCAGTTACATGCCTAGCACCATGCTCACTGCCATGATGATAATGGACCAAGTCACTGAAACTGTAGGCAAGCCCCAATTAAATGTTTTCTTTTATAAAACTTGCCTTGATCATGGTGTCTCTTCACAGCAATAGAATACTAACTAATCCAGACTTGAACAGACACCAGCCCACCACCATGCTAGTGGGACTCATTGTCACATGTGGCTTAGGTCCAGAGTCTTCCTAGATTTTGCTCTAGCACTCACCTAAGCCATTCCTCCCAGCCCATCTCCGTTACTTTGTGCTCTCCATTCTCTTCTATTGACCCATGGCCAATATGGCTGAGACATAGGTAGGCTGCTGCTGTTGAGGTACATGATAGGGAATGCCTTGGGGAACTGTGAGAGAAGCTAGAGAGGTTCCAGAGGAAAAGGAAGAGGCTGTTGCTCCCACTCCTTAGGTGGATTTTGTTCCCTATATTTTTCTTGGATGTGATTTCATGACTCCTGTGTCAAGTATTTACATTCAATTCATAAGGCATGTTTATTCATTCATGTTAAATGCTGGAAGACAACTACAGAGCCCAGTCTGGCGGAAGGATAGGCTGAGTGTTTTCTTCAGTGTACCCTGAATCTGGTTATGGCCTTCTGCCTTGCTTTCAAGCTTTCTCAGATATAGTCTATAATAGGTGCTAGGCATTTGTGTTTAAATTGGTCTGTCTTAAGAAAGTTCTCTGAAAGAGCTGCTCGGTTAATATTTAGCATGTGCTTGCTGGCTTTTATGTTTTTCTGAACTCAAACAGCCTTCCTTAAATCATTGCTTACTTTATTAAATTTGTGAATAAAAACACTGAAACTGAAATAAAGTTGTCTACAGTATTAGATTGTATTCTACTTCATTCTTTAAAGTCTTCAAATCCTAGGTCTTACAGAGAGATCTGCATAGGACAATGAATGTTGACAAGCTGGTTGTGCCTTACTTCATCTTCTTGATTCTAGTCTCTTTAAATTCCCCTTAAACCTACCCCTTGCCTGCCCACCTCAACCCCTCCTTGAAGCCCATATCCATTCCCTTGGGATTCATCACTGTAGTGGCTATTCCTGGATGTCAGCTTGATTACATTTAGAATGAACTACAATCCAGAATTGGAATACTCACCTGTGAACCTGATCTTGAGGCTGGAAGATACAAGTTTCTGACATAGATCTTGGCATGGAGATCTTGAAGCATAGTGGCTATGAGTCCCAGGAGACTAAGGCAAGGAGACCTCTTAGTTCAAGGTCATTTGGAACAAAGCAAATCCCAGATTCAGGAATGGTGACACATACCTTTAATCTGAGCCACACCTTCTGCTGGAGACCTACATAAGGACAATGGAAGAAGGAAGATCCTCTCTTCTTCACCTGCTTGCCTTGTAGGACTGAGAAACTGTTAGATCCTTGGACTTCCATTCACAGGTGCTGCTGACCATTGTTGGGGAGTTGGACTACAGACTGTAAGTCATCAACAAATTCCCTTACTATACAGAGACTACCCATAAGTTCTGTGATTCTAGAGAACCCTGACTAATACAATCACTAACTGCCACTAATGTACAATAATTCTGCCTTGCCTGCCCCTAAGAGCCAGATCCTAAACCCTACCTAGAAGACGTCCAGAGTCAGTCTCCACTCCTCAACTGCTAGCCTATTACCTATACAACCCACTGAATTGATCTGGGACAGCTTATGGTTTGAACAGAGTTGCAACCAGAAAATCCTATCCAGTACAAGTTGGAATCCGAATATTAAAATACTGAGTGACTCAAAGAATGAGAACCAAGTATCATTCTGATGGTTGACAACTTGTCAGATAGGAGTAATAGCAACCAAAGAACTAAATGCCCACCCAAAAGGCAAAAATAGATACACATACACCAAGGAACACCATAAGAATCCTAAATCTAGATATTTAGATCCCAATGCAAAAAAAACAAACAAACAAAAAAAAAACAAAAAAAACAAACAAACATAAACAGTGACGACAATATGCCTCCACCAGAAACAACCCCTTACTATAATATTCCCTAAGAAAGAATAATTTAGATTGAAGTATGTGGTAAGGACTTCAAAATAGCAATTATGCATATGTTCAAGGACCTTAAAAGGATATGAATAAATGTCTCACTGAGAACTCTGAAGACAAAAATAGTTGACTGAGGAAATGTAAACAATTCAACTATGAAAATACAATATGACAAAGAAGTAGAATGACTAAATTAACCCAAACTGAAATAAGACTTGAAAATAAAAACTCAGGAAGTCAAACAAAGACCTCAGAGAAAAGCCTCATCAACTCATTTAATGAAGTGAAAGAATTTAAGGTCTGGGGAACAACGTGGAAGGAATGGATATCTCTGACATTGGAAATATTAGATCTTAAAGATCTAGGAACAATTGTGTGGGTTGGTACCCAGGGGGTCCCCCTTCTTAGAGGACAAGGGGAGGGGGTGAGGGAAAGATTGTGAGGAAGAGACTGTGAGGAGGGGCAGCTGTGATTGGGATATAAAGTGAATAAGTAAATAAAATAAATAAGTAAATGGAAAAAATCTAGACACAAAACATCAGACTATCTGGAACACTATGTTTTGGGTTTTTGTTTGTTTGTTTGTTTGTTTGGTGTCACGGCACTCTGGTGGAGTCTGCTTGACAAAGCGAAAGCTGGGAACCTGGTTGATGAAGCAAAGAGTTTCAAGGAAACTCCCTTCCCGGGGACCTGGCATTTTCTCCCTAATCTATATAAACCATAAAATTAATTTTTCCATTCCCACATTAGTCTATTGTATGGATCCACGTGCTCTCTATATAGCATTACCTTATAGTAAATGCCTTTTAAGATTGTATTCTAACAATAGCTAAAGCCTTTTCCCAGTGTTCTTAGATTCCAGATAGCAGCAAAGAGCTTAACCTATTCAGTAACTAATTAAGCACTACCATAAAGCAATAAAGCACAGCCATTAATTCAGTTGTCTGCAAAGTCTAAAATTCTCACTGAGATAGAAATTCGTATTATAGACTACATTCCATGCCAAGAGAAAATTAGTATACTATACTGAAAATGGACAGTCTCCAGATATAGATAAGAATTAATGAGGCCTAGAGAATTTTGGGGTCAGTGACAATACATTAGTCTTGAGGCGTATCAAGAGTTAACTACCCTGAGGCTATTAACTCTAAGTGTAAAACACTTGCCTGGCAGAAAGTGCTAATCTCTAAGGTATACATTTATCTGGTCCCTACAAATTCCCTTTGTAGTCACTCCCTTTGCATCTGTGTTAATCTCTAATGTTAAAAGTTTATCTGGTTCCTTTTGAAGTCACTCCTTTTGCACCTGGAAAAATTCAATGTGCCTTTTTCTGTTATGATTTGCAATTTACTCTGTATTATAAAAGTCTGAGGCTCGACTAGAAAATTACATTCAGATTCAACACCTCTCTTGTGTGTATCTGATTGTCATTTCATCTGACTCCTTTGCCCATCTGCTTAAGTAATCCCGTTCCTCGCAGACCAGGGACCCAGAGGGTCTGCGGCAGTTTGGTTTTTGGTTTTTGGTTTTCTTTCATTTTTTTTTATCAAGACAGAGTTTTTCTGTGCAGTCTTGGCTGTCCTGGAACTCACTCCATAAACCAGGCTGTCCTCGAACTCTGAAATTTTCCTGCCTCTACCTCCCAAGTGCTGGATTAAAGGCATGCACCACCACTGCCTGGCTTTATCTGGGACACTATGTACAGACCAAAATTTATGACTGATAAGTTTACAAAAAGGAGACAAAGCTCAGGTCAAAGGCACAGAAAATATTTTAACAAAACATCCTAGACATAGATAGTGCAAGAGTGAAATATCAAGGAGCAAGAGGCATATAGAACACACCCCAGACAGGACTAGAAAAGTTCACACACACACTATCCTATGACACATAATAATGAAAACACTTAAATGTACAGAACAAAGAAATGATATGAAATCTGCAAGAGAAAAAGACCAAGTTATATATAAAGTCAGGCCCACTATAATAAAACCTGATTTTAATGGAGACTTTGCAAGCTCAAAGGGCCTGGGCAAATGGTCTACACATTATGAAAGACCAAAAAATGCCAGCCAGGACCACAACACCTAGCAAACTATCAATTATAATCAGTGGAGAAATAAGACCATTTCCTGATTTAAAAAACAAATATTATTATATTTAAGTAATATCTATCCAGCAATTCAGTACTACAGAAGAAACTAGAAAGAAAAATTCTGCATGAAAAGAAGTGTAAATACACCCAAAAAGATGCAAGGAATACACAGCCCAGACCATTTAACCAAAATAAGTTTAAGCAAGAACAAGACAACAATAATAACACAATAATAAGAATTAACAAACACTTCTCATAAATAACTCTCAATACTAATAGTTACAATTCTTCAATAAAAAGACAGGTTGACACTCCTGGGCATATATCCAGAAGATGCTCCAACTTGTAATAGGATGCATGCTCCACTATATTCATAGCAGCCTTATTTATAATAGCCAGAAGCTGGAAAAGACCCAGATTTTCCTCAACAGAAGAATGGATACAGAAAAGTGGTACATTTACCCAATGGAGTACTACTCAGCTATTAAAAACAATGAATTTATGAAGTTTTTAGGCAAATGGATGGCTCTGGAGGATATCATTCTGAGGTAACTGAATCACAAAAGAACACACATATATTCACTCACTGATAAGTGCATATTAGCCCAGAAACTCAGAATATCCAAAATACAATTTGAAAAACACATTGAAACTCAAGAAGAAGGAAAACCAAAGTGTGGATACGTTGATTCTTCTTAGAAGGGGGAACAAAATACCCATGGAAGGAGTTACAGAGACAAAGTTCAGAGCAGAGACTAAAGGAACTACTATCCAGATACTGTCTCATCTGGGGATCATCCCATAAACAACCAGCAAATGCAGACCCTTTTGCAGATGCCAACAAGAGCTTGCTGACAGGAGCCTGATATAGCACTCTCCTGAGAGGCTCTGCTAGTACCTGACTAATACAGAAGTGGATGCTCACAGTTGTCCATTAGACGGAGCATAGGTTCCCTAATAAAGGAGCTGGAAAAATTACCCAAGTAGCTGAAGGGGGCTGCAGAACCATAGGAGTCACACCAATATGAACTAACCAGTAACCCCAGAGCTCCCTGGGAATAAACCACCAATAAAAGAAAACACAGGGAGGAACTTGTGGCTCTACCTGTAAATGTAGCAGAGGATGGCCTAGCCGTTCATCAATGGGAGGAGAGGCTCTTGGTCTTGTGAAGATTATATGTTACAGTATAGGGGAATGCCAGGGCCAGGAAGGAGGAGTGGGTGGGTTGGGGTAGCCGGGGGCGGGGGAAGAGGAGAGGGGATTTTCAGAGGGGACTAGGAAAGGGAATAACATTTGAAATGTAAATAAAGTAAATATCTAACTAAAAATAAGAAACACAAAAGACTTCCCCACAGGAAAAAAAAAAAGAAAAGAAAAAATAAAGAAAGAAATTAAGAAATTAAGAAAGAAAGAAAGAAAAGAAAGAGAAAAAGGAAAAGGAAAAGAGAAAGAAAAAGAAAAAAACAAGAAAATACAATCCTTACAGAGAATATATGAGATAAAATAAACTCAGGAATGAAACTAAAGGGATAGAAACAAAAACAGTAACAAAGACAAAGAACCAATTAAATGAAGAATTTGGTTTCCTGTTTAAAAAAAAAGCAAGAAGGGCTGGAGAGATATCTCAGTAGTTAAGAATACTAGCTGATTTTCGAGAGGTCCTGAGTTCAATTCCCAGCAACCACATGGTGGCTCACAACCATCTATACTAGGTTTTGATGCCCTTTTCTGGTATGAGGGTGTACATGCAGATAGAGCACTCATACATAAATCAAATATATAAATAAGTCCTTTATAAAAGCACCAAGATTAACCAGCTTTTAGACAAATTAACTAAAAGAGAGTCCAAATGAATAAAAATGAGATTATGAAGTCAGAGACACCACCACATTCATCTAGAAAATTCAAAAAACCATATAGACATACTTCAAAAATGTATATCCTACTATAGTGGAAATCCGCAAAGAAACTGATAGATTTCTTGATACATATGACCTACCAAAATTAAATTAAATTGAAATAAAAAATTTCAGATTGATCTATAAACATCCCTTAGTGAAACAGAATTAAATATATCCTAACCCATGGTCCAGGGACAGATTAATGTTGCACAGAATTTTACAAGATTTTCAAAGGAGAGTTCATGACAATATGCCTCAAATTATTTCACAAAATTTAAAATGAAGGGATATGTCTTAATTTTTTCAAAGCCATTATTACTTGCCATGGACTGGACTCCGTTGGCCCCTCAACCTGTGGGGAACCAAGGTCCTGGTATTCAGGTGAGCAAGGAGTCATCAGGGTGAAAAACAGACACAAACACAAGGGAGTGTTGATCTGAATTTAATTTCTCAAAGCGAGCATCAGACTTTTAATACAGAAGAAAATAAGGAAGTTAGGTGACACATCAGCCAAGGTACATAGAGATTACCCGATGCTTAATGACTCTTTACACAAAACAGAGGAATGGATACATAAAGACTAGCAGGAACTAGGCAATATAACAACTGAGACAAAGTCAGCTCTATCTAAGGTCAGCTATATACTTAGAAACCAGGTGTGAGGTCATCATGCTCCCGGGGGCAAGGACTTTCACCCCCAAGTCATAGTTCTAATTAGGAAGTTCTGCTCTAACTAGACTTCTCATGAATAATGCAATACTCTAGTTCCTCTTTAAACCACAGCCCGATCTTCTTCCTAAACCATTGTAAATTCCTGTATATGGGAGTGACTTGGCTGTTATTCTAAGTGATTTTGTGGGGGACTTTCTTCTATTAAGTGATGTAGTCTGCCATACATAGCTATAATAAGAATTCTAAACTTATTTTGCTAAGCTTGCTCTGAAATTTCTAACTCTATGTAATAGATAGTAATGCCTGATTTCACTCACTATCTCTCTTTCAATATTGGAGGCAATTTGTGTGAATAGGTAACATTCTTACTAAATTGTAAGCACAGGGTCGGCTCAAGAATTGCCTAGGACATTGGTGGAGGCCAGAAAGCAAAGTTCAACCTAATTTAGGTATTTGACAAATCATTCATTGGAGGCACATATAATAAAACAAAACTGAAAGAAAGCACACAGATCCATTCACCGACTAATGCAAGGACAAGTTTGGAGCATTCGTGCTATGGGAAGCCAATGCTCCAGGAGACTAATTTTTTGTGAAACTTTTTGGCTTGGGTCTGCGTCCAAGCTTTTGGGCTTGCCATGCGGTTTTTACTGGAGTGGGTGTGGCAATTACTGTTACCAAAACCACAAAAAGACTCAACATAAAATTATAGACCAATATCCTTTATGATCATAAATACACTTCTCAAGAAAATACTTCCAAAACATATTCAAGAATACATCAAAAGTTATCAACCATAATAAAGTTGGCCTCATCTTGAAGATTCAGAGATGGTTCAACATATGTAAATCTAATACATATCTATCACATAAACGGACTAAAAGACAAGACAGAAGATCATTTCATTAGATGCAGAAAAAAAATTGTGTTTGTTTTATCTCATTTGGTTTTGGTTTTTTGAGATAGGGTTTCTCTGTGTAGTCCAGGCAGTCTTGGATCTCATTCTGTAGACCAGGATGTCCTTGAACTCACAGAGATCCAACTGCCTCTGCTTCCCAGCTGCTGGGATTAAAGATGTGCTTTACTAACACTTTGCTGCAGAAACTGCCTAAGTTTAAAATTCTTTCAAAATAACAGTCCTGAAGAAACTAGGGGTAAAACTGGATATACCTCCACACTATAAAGGCAGTTTACAGTAAGCCTATATATAGCCAATATCAATTTAAATGGAGAAAAACTCTAAGCAATTTCACTAAACAGAGGAATATAAGGATGTTTACTCTCTCCATACACATTGTGACGACTATTCTTGGTTGTCAACTTGAGTATGTTTGCAATGAACTTCAATCTAGAAATGGAGGGCAAACCTGTGAGCCCGATATTGAAGCATGAAGACAATGTGCCTTTGGTTTGGATCTTGACACTGGAGTCATAGGCTTTTGTGTTAGATCTTGAAGGGGCTCCAGAGAACACTGACTAATACAATGATAATGGCCTGAACCTCTGAACCTGTAAGCCGGCCCCAATTAAATATTGTCCTTTATAATACTTGCCATGGTCATGATGTCTGTTCACATAAATAAAATCCCAACAAGGACAAAGAGCATAAACTGAGGATTGGTGGAGTAAATATAGGATCTATGGTTGATTAGTTTCATACACTATGGGCCTTTTTATTTAAGGAGGGCTCAAAGCATGCTTTTTGGTCTACAAAATGTTTTAGATAAAATTTGTTATCTAGGTTAGAATCCTGTTCAATTATCTAATTCAGAAATAACTCTAATAAAACATGGTACTTGGCCATATTGAATAATTGGTTCTGGTTTATGGGTGAAGAATTGATTTTTTTAATCTCTCCATTTAAATGGTATTGCTTGCCTATGCATTGTAGCACTGCCCTGAGACTTTGAGCATCACCTTTCCTTTCTGTCAGTGAATTCCTATAGACGTTTAGGTATTTTTAGCCATTTTTACTATATTGATCCTGTTAATCCATGAGCATGGGAGATCTTTTCATCTTCTGAGATCTTCTTTGATTTCTTTCTTCAGAGACTTGAAGTTCTTATCATACAGATCTTTCACTTCCTTAGTTAGAGTCACACCAATGTATTTTATATTATTTGTAACTATTGTGAAGGGTGTTGTTTCCCTAATTTCTTTCTCAGCCTCTTTATCCTTTGTGTAGAGAAAGGCCATTGATTTGTTTGAGCTAATTTTATATCCAGCTACTTCACTGAAGCTGTTTATCAGGTTTAGGAGTTCTCTGGTAGAATTTTTAGGGTCACTTATATATACTATCATATCATCTGCAAAAAGTGATAGTTTGACTTCCTCTTTTCCAATTTGTATCCCCTTGATCTCCTTTTGTTGTCGAATTGCTTTGGCTAATGCTTCAAGTACTATGTTGAAAAGGTAGGGAGAAAGTGGGCAGCCTTGTCTAGTCCCTGATTTTAGTGGGATTGCTTCCAGCTTCTCTCCATTTACTTTGATGTTGGCTACTGGTTTGCTGTAGATTGCTTTTATCATGTTTAGGTATGGGCCTTGAATTCCTGATCTTTCCAACACTTTTATCATGAATGGGTGTTGGATCTTGTCGAATGCTTTTTCTGCATCTAACGAGATGATCATGTGGTTTTTGTCTTTGAGTTTGTTTATATAATGGATTACATTGATGGATTTTCGTATATTAAACCATCCCTGCATCCCTGGAATAAAACCTATTTGGTCAGGATGGATGATTGCTTTAATGTGTTCTTGGATTCGGTTAGCGAGAATTTTATTGAGGATTTTTGCATCGATATTCATAAGAGAAATTGGTCTGAAGTTCTCTATCTTTGTTGGGTCTTTCTGTGGTATCAGAGTAATAGTGGCTTCATAAAATGAGTTGGGTAGAGTACCTTCTACTTCTATTTTGTGAAATAGTTTGTGCAGAACTGGAATTAGATCTTCTTTGAAGGTCTGATAGAACTCTGCACTAAACCCGTCTGGTCCTGGGCTTTTTTTGGCTGGGAGACTATTGATAACTGCTTCTATTTCTTTAGGTGATATGGGACTGTTTAGATGGTCAACTTGATCCTGATTCAACTTTGGTACCTGGTATCTGTCCAGAAATTTGTCCATTTCGTCCAGGTTTTCCAGTTTTGTTGAGTATAGCCTTTTGTAGAAGGATCTGATGGTGTTTTGGATTTCTTCAGGATCTGTTGTTATGTCTCCCTTTTCATTTCTGATTTTGTTAACTGGGATTTTGTCCCTGTGCCCTTTAGTGAGTCTAGCTAAGGGTTTATCTATCTTGTTGATTTTTTCAAAGAACCAACTCATCGTTTGGTTAATTCTTTGAATAGTTTTCTTGTTTCCACTTGGTTGATTTCACCCCTGAGTTTGATTATTTCCTGCCGTCTACTCCTCTTGGGTGAATTTGCTTCCTTTTTTTCTAGAGCTTTTAGATGTGTTGTCAAACTGCTAGTATGTGCTCTCCTTTCTATATATATAACAAAAAGAAAAAAAAAACCCAGATGAATACAAGTAAAAAGGTGCTTTGCTCTCAAGCAGGCTTCTTGTTTAATTAATAATTCTTTGCCAATGTCCATAATTGAGATTCAATAAACTTGTGACAATGTAAAATGTTGTCATTGAGGACCTGTTATTTTTAAATATTTTTATTTGTATTATTCTAAAGTTACCTAAACAGATATCATTTAAAATTTTACCATAGATGTCACCCACATACATTTTAAAAGAATTAAATAAAAACTTAAAGTCTACTGGTATTGTATGCTTTAGGATCATGAGCTAGATTTTGGCTGCTGATATATTTTGTTTGGCCAACAACATGTTGACCCACACAATGTTTCCAAACCACTTTTCAGTCATACTTTTAGAATGTAAAACATTAAAAGATTTATAGCAGGTTTGGATTTTAGACTTTCTGGGTTGGAACTGAGGACATGTTATTTTAAAAAATGTATTATACATGGAAAAGGACACTTGTGGGAGATAGAAGAAAGTAATGGAAAGTGAATATAGTCAAAGTAAGTGATATATATAAACAAGGCAGCCTTATGAAACCCATTGCTTTATTCAATAAGTATACACTGATGAAAATTTTCTCAAGAAGTTCTGACACCTAAATTTGAGGACCAGAGCTTTAACAGATCCATAATGTAGATGAAATTCTCAGGCCTTGCCAAGCACTGACAGGAATTAAAATGACTTAAGGCTGTGGGGTTTTTAAATTCAATTTATTTATTTTGTAAAGGTCTCGTCCCTCATGACACAAGAATGTATAAGGTAAACTATTTTGCTAGTCAATCCGTAGGTTGACTACTCAAAGGTAGGTCTCTTGGGGGATAGAAACAATACATTCTATTTGTGTCTTTAGTTGTCATGGAAGCAAGCACAACAAAGCCACAGCAAAACTGGTCTCCTAAGGATGTCTGCTGACAAAATACCTAGATAAGACCAGAAAGACCTGTTGGAGATTCTAATTAAATGGGTATGTTATAAAGTGGGCCACTTAAAACCCAAGGATTCTGATTTTCAATGGTTATTAGTTTGCTAACTTTTCTGGCCTGGTCTTGTCCTCCACTGTATCAGGTCTGATGTTGCCCCCATTCTAATTTATGTCCACCCTTAATAACAAGTAATTTTCCCTTTCAGTGACCAAATTATCTACAATTGTCTTCGTTCTGTTTATCACCACTACTGACATTGTTTCATGCTTATTTACTCATCTATATTAATAACTAACCTCCAAAGTCTCTAAACTATCCATTTCCTGCCGTCATATTGGTATGTCATTAAAATTTAGATACACAGTAAATTACATTCTTTGTACAATAAATTAATAATTCTTGAAGGATTCTAGTATGAAATTTGGATTCCCATTGTATCCTGGCACTTGAGTTCTTTTCTAGCCATATCTTCAAACCCTCATCCGTTCACATAGGAGGCCATAGACTTACTCAGAGAATCACTTATATGGCAGAAATAAATAATGATCATGTGTATCTGTTGTTATTATTCAAGTAAAATCAGAAGTTAAAATCCATGTGGTGCTTTCTCTAGTCTTTTCACAAAGATATGTATTTAGAGGTAGCATTTGCCTTTTCATTTGACAGGAGGAAATTGAAATAGTCAGACCCAAATTTTCTTTTTTTTCACATTTTATTAGGTATTTAGCTCATTTACATTTCCAATGCTATACCAAAAGTCCCCCATACCCACCCACCCCCAATCCCCTACCCACCCACTCCCCCTTTTTGGCCTTGGCGTTCCCCTGTACTGTGGCATATAAAGTTTGCGTGTCCAATGGGCCTCTCTTTCCAGTGATGGCCGACTAGGCTATCTTTTGATACATATGCAGCTAGAGTCAAGAGCTCCGGGGTACTGGTTAGTTCAAAATGTTGTTCCGCCTATAGGGTTGCAGATCCCTTTAGCTCCTTGGCTACTTTCTCTAGCTCCTCCATTGGGAGCCCTGTGATCCATCCATTAGCTGACTGTGAGCATCCACTTCTGTGTTTGCTAGGCCCCGGCATAGTCTCACAAGAGACAGCTACATCTGGGTCCTTTCGATAAAATCTTGCTAGTGTATGCAATGGTGTCAGCGTTTGGATGCTGATTATGGGGTGGATCCCTGGATATGGAAGTCTCTACATGGACCATCCTTTCATCTCAGCTCCAAACTTTGTCTCTGTAACTCCTTCCAAGGGTGTTTTGTTCCCACTTATAAGGAGGGGCATAGTGTCCACACTTCAGTCTTCATTTTTCTTGAGTTGCATGTGTTTAGGAAATTGTATCTTATATCTTGGGTATCCTAGGTTTTGGGCTAATATCCACTTATCAGTGAGTTCCTTTGTGAATGTGTTACCTCACTCAGGATGATGCCCTCCAGGTCCATTCATTTGGCTAGGAATTTCATAAATTCATTCTTTTTAATAGCTGAGTAGTACTTCATTGTGTAGATGTTACCACATTTTCTGTATCCATTACTCTGTTGAGGGGCATCTGGGTTCTTTCCAGCTTCTGGCTATTATAAATAAGGCTGCTATGAACATAGTGGAGCATGTGTCCTTCTTACCAGTTGGGGCATCTTCTAAATATATGCCCAGGAGAGGTATTGCTGGATCCTCCGGTAGTACTATGTCCAATTTCCTGAGGAACCGCCAGACTGATTCCAGAGTGGTTGTACAAGCCTGCAATCCCACCAACAATGGAGGAGTGTTCCTCTTTCTCCACATCCACGCCGGCATCTGCTGTCACCTGAATTTTTGATCTTAGCCATTCTGACTGGTGTGAGGTGGAATCTCAGGGTTGTTTTGATTTGCATTTCCCTGATGATTAAGAATGTTGAACAGTTTTTCAGGTGCTTCTCTGCCATTTGGTATTCCTCAGGTGAGAATTC